>NC_069123.1:41362539-41660039 GCF_026914265.1 Mya arenaria | reverse complement strand
ACGTACATGGCTAAATATACATATAGACTTGCTTTCTTTAAAAAAAAAACAAGTTTAACAGAAATCATTCACAGCTGGCATACTAATAAACAAGCTGTTTGTTTTACAACATATTCTCATGTTTATACATAAGTAAGAATGTAAAATAGTTAGCGTATATTTACAGTTTACACTTTTTTAAAACATGGATATAAAAGGGAAAGTTCGTGGAAGTTCTGGTTATGACCTTATTTGAACTTCATTGCAAAATAATATCTGTATATAAGAAGCTGGAAAACCTACAACAAAGGAGGGAACTCCGATTTTGCAAGACGTACTATGGCGTTCATTCTCTTCTTGGTAAGTTGGGTAATATTTCTCTGCATTTCTGTGTATTCGTATATATGAGTCCTATATTTAATTAACATTTTATTCTCATTGTTTCTTATTTCCATAAAGCATTGCAATGAAGAAGTGGTCTAAATATGAACATAAATTGTAATTCTCTCTTTGTTTAAGCTTCTTTTTTTGGAATAAAAAAGTTTTATTCATATAATAATTGTATTCACATTCTCTTGCATAAAATATAATATAACACACTAGTACACATGTATGGTTGAATCAAAATACCACCTTTTGCTATGCTGTCCGTCTCTTCCTGCTCATGCTGCTGTACATTTACAATGTAACATTTCCAGCTCATGGAATACACCGGATCATTTTGTATTAATCAAAACAATTTAAGATGTATTTCTTAAACACGTAAAGAATGTACTGTTAGGAATCGGACCGAAAAATACTATCGATAATAGGTTTATGAAACCGATCAATAATCGATTATTAAATTATTTAATTATCTTTGTTCATCATATGTAAGGCATACAGATACAGTACATACACCAGATTTAAGCACCAATGTATGTATATGTATGTAGCCAAATTTCCATCCTTGATTCGATATGTTAATGCATAGTTAAGTTTTAAAAAATGGACGATTAACGATTAACGTATATCTGTGACCCATTGTTCCAATTATTGCCATCATTGACACGAACTGTTTTGGATTGAAGAAATCGAAATGCAGCATAGTTAAACGGATCTTCTAAAAGAGCCAGTAAATGCCATTCTGATGGTTTGTGGATTTTCAAGTGTACACATGACCAAAGAAACGCCAAGAAGAATCATTTCGAGCCTCACTATCATTTTGCCACCGGAAGCAGGGCTAACGGGAGTGAAAGGGGTAGTGTGAGAGAGTAAGTAAATACACTAATGACATTGATGTTTCACCCTTGTTCGCTGAAACACAACATCCCAGGTATCTCAAAGCAACTGGTGAAGATGACAAAGCTAATTATTTTGACTACTTTGACAAACTGAGATTGGGCAGATGTTCTCAGGGCATCACCAGGCTGGAATAAAACCGTACACGCCTGTGAGTGAAAAGCAGGACGCAACGAGCATACTTGTTTATGCAACCCTATAAACTAATTCAAAATTTGTTACTGGTAATGGATGCAAGAGAGCTGGTATGTTCAGTGTACCACTGTCTGGATCAGGCAAACGTCGTGGAATGCATGTAAAGAAAACCTTTGGAGGAACTGAATTTGACTACGTTGCTCATGCCATTAGGCTCATGCCTGTCAGGGTCTTGTGACAGAAATAAAGTGTTTGGGTCCATCTTATGAATGCACATATCGAGAAATCGAAGTAATTATTATATTTGTTTCCAACTTAAAGCTTAAATGGTCAGTTTTGACAAAGTTAATTTAATTTTGCATGACAAATTTTCAAACTGATTTGTGAAATTCAAAAACTATTTGACTGAAATTCTTATTCTTACGGTATATTTGAGTAAGGTAACGCCAGAGTCTTAGCAGTCACGATGAAGAGTTAATCAGTAAATTGAAAGTTGTATCAAACAAACTCTGTACTTTTGGATGACTCTGCTGTATTCAGCGACAGTCATTGTGAATTTTCAAGGCCATCAGATATTACCACTAAAACAACTTTAGCAATTGCCAGTAACACGCCTTCCGATATTTCTGAAGCGGACATCACGACTGTTGAGCGTGTTGGGGAAGATTCAGGGTCAAATTAAGAATGTAGAAGTCAGACTGGAAACACTAGCCGAACAAACGGCTTTGATAGAGATATGAAAAGTAATGGGCCTTGGTTTACGATTCTAATAAACTTTTTGAATAGAAAAATAACAACATTTATGAGAAAGTTGAGCTTTTCAGACATCCGGCAATCAAACAGTTGAAAATAAATTTTCTGATTATTATACAGAGTAAGAGAAAATAATATTGCCATTTATCTAAATCATGGACTAAATTTTGCTCTATTCAAGTGCCATTTTGTTTTAAGAAAATATAAACAAAAAGGCAAAAAGACACAATGATGACAAAGCTTTATATGTAAACAATGAAATAAGTAAAGGAATATCAGTTGTTCAAAAGCAGTTTGATACCATTATCAAGTTGAAAGTTGTTGTGTACACAATTATTGAATGACGATATAACCATTTTTCAGTTTCAATGACCTCCGCTCTATTATTTTTTTATTTAAGATGGTTAAAGTGACACTCTTATTCAAAGTCAATACATACACATGTATAACAAACATAAATTTTGAGTGATAAAACTTTAAATACTTATTAAATAATGTATTTGTGGAAAATATTAATTTCTGATAACAAGATTTATGTGTATTTAATAGCTAAAAATGCACAAATATTAAATAATTGGTGAGTGTTAAAATATTAATGTGATCTTCTATTGTCTCATGAGGTAGAAATACCGTATTTTTTTCTGGACCTTTCTTTCAGATAAAACTCAGTATCCTTCATAAGAACCATTGTATATACCGTCTATTTGTTTTTCGTTGTTTTTTTTACAATTGAAAATAAAAAACGAAACGGAAAATACTAATCCTTTTTCGTGTTTCTAATGATTGAATAGAAAACCAAAATTGATAGGCTTTTTCCTTTTTCCGTTTTTTAATTAAAACCACAGAAAACAAAACAAGGAAGCTATTTATTTATACCGTTTTTTTTTTCGTTTTACAAAGTGTAAAACGAAAAACCAGCTATTAGCAGAATTAAAGATCCGGGATGGCTTCTTATAACAGCGGATTTTATGTAAAATACTATTTTAACAAGATGTAAAATAACAGCGGATATTGTCCATACGAGAACGGCAGTGTAACGACGCATAACAGCATCGCCGTATAAACGAAAACGACCACGTTTATGCGGTGATTTTCAACGCATAAACAGGACTTTCTTATGTGGCAAAAAGGCACACTTTTGCCGCATAAAAAAAATTTAAAACACATACTAGTACAATAGTGGTTGATAAAGTTTCATCAAGATCGGACTTATTTTTTTGTATCCACTTAACCAAGATTTGAACTAGTTTTTTAGAGACGTAAATTCTGACAAAGATTTAGGAAGGTCAGTTTAAATGTGAACCAAACCAATTGATTTTTCTGCGAAAAACGTTTGAAATGACGTTTGGTAAAGGCGGGAATATTTGTTACGCCAACGCACAACACCGTCATTTGGGACAATCAGAAAATTGAATCGTCGTATGACGTAACATATATTCTCGCCTTTTTGTCAGACTGACGGGCATGTACCCTTGACAATGCGCACTTTCAACGTCATTTCAAACGTTTCTAGAAAAGTCAATTGTTAACGCTAAGCATTATTCCCTTGTCAAGAACCACTCGTAATTGTGCGATTGTAAAATTTATTCACGTCTAGGTCACCATCTCTAGTTACCAGGGCAACGAAAGGAAAACTTTTGAAGATTATATTGTTTCCAAAAATTTCAACACAACATTAGTTTTGGGCACTTGAACAAGAGGACTCAGGTGACTGATATAGGGTCATCATGGACGTCTTTCTTTCATTGATTGTGTTTTTATGCACTAGTCATTTGTAACCAAGATAATGTAGATGTGAACACTCCAAGGGGAGTAAAAAATTATTTTCAACTTTCAATTTTTGCTCAACTTTAAAATATTACCTTAAATTTGACCAATTTGCCTGCCTATTTTTCCCGTATTTTTTCAAAATGGCAGTAATATGCTACGCCCTAATCTTAATCATCATCATAATCAACAACATCATCACAACCACCATCATCATCACCACAATCACAACCACCACCACCATCATCATCCCCACAACCATCATCATAATAATTATCATCATCATCATCAACGTCATCACCGTCGTTTTTGTTGAAATATTAGAACTCTATTTTTTAGCTTTATAAAGCTTTAATAAATGGTTAAGTTAATCCTCTTTATGTGGCAAAAAGGCACAGTTGCGCCCCATATAAGCAATTTCTGCTTTATGCGTTGAGTGTCGCCGCATAAACGTGGTCGCCCTGTTTACGCGTTGAAAATCACAGCATATAAAAAACACGTGTATGCGGCGATGCTGCTATGCGGCGTTACACAGCACTTTATTCATATTTAATTGTTTTATATATTGACTAAAGATAGCTTTGAACGAAATCAGTCTAAGGCAAACTAGTATGGAAGAAGGAAAAACAAACACGTAGAATGGATGAAAACAGGGCATTTATGTCATTAAGGTGCTATAAACCTATTATATACATGTAGTTATTACCGAGAGAACACAAAACCACCGCATTCACCCGGCACTGCGGTGCCACCTGGAAGGTAAAGACACGGCCCATTCTCCCGGTTATCCCCGGTATACCCCCGGACCGGGGGGGGGGGGGTGCACTTGACTAGTGCATTATCAAAGGTGTTAACCATGAAAATTGAGAAGAAAATTATTTGAAATAATAATTCTGCATAAGAAAAAAATCACTGTGGGGGAGGAGAGGAAGTTAATGAAAATCTATGAACTTACGCTAGGCAATAGCCCACGTCAAATTATTTCTGAGAATGGCTACGACCAATATCATTGATTTAGACGTGTCACGTGATGAAATCCAGTGAACTGTTTGGTTAAAATAATAAACATTGCTATAGGAGATACCCTAACGTTTAAAAGGGTGGCACCGAACTAATATATGAACTGCCCAAGTATATAAATGATTTTTAAATATGTCTTTCCATAAAAATTCATTTATTTATTGACTAAAAATAGGTTTGAACAAATCAGTTTAAGGCGAACTAGAATTAGAATGGATGCAGGGAAAAACAAACACGTATGTATGTATTTCTTTAGAAATTGCGGTCAAGGATAACCCGTGAAAGTGCAAACACTTATTTCCAACGGGGTCCTTTTTTTGCTGGCTGAAGAGACAGTGGTGGGATACAAGGAAGTCCGGGTGCGATACCCTAGCTCTTTTCGAAGAGACCCCTTGGTTCTTGTTCGTGCTCGGTGTAAAGCACCGATACACGGGGTACAACGTTCCTGGGTTAAACCAGTACTGAGTACACCGCTTTTCCAAGCACTACCCTTTAAATGCCGAGCGCCAGGCAAGAAGCTACTTGTACCAACTTTTAACGTCTTTTGGTATGACGCGGCCAGGGATCGAACCCACGACCTCCCGCTCCGTAGGCGGACGCTTATCCACTAGGCCACGGACTTTTAACGTCTTTTGGTATGACGCGGCCAGGAATCGAACCCACGACCTCCCGCTCCGTAGGCGGACGCTTATCCACCAGGCCACGGAGACGATTTAACGTAGATTGAATGAAAAAGGGCATTTATTGAAAATGCCATCAAGGTGTTATAAAACTATTATATACTTGTAGTTTTACCTCATATCTGGGTGGATAAAACCGCCAAAAGGAGACTCCTACGTCACCAATGTATGTATTGATTACAGAATAAGGAAACATACTTTAGAACAATGGTCAATTTTTGCATTAAAGTAGTACAGTAAAGAGTCAAAATAATTATTTATTCATTTATCATTGTATTTACACAAAAAAATATGCCAGCAGATAGATAGCCACTCTAATGAATACTGCTAAAATTCAAAAGTCAAACATCGCATTTTAGCTGGCTCAATTTTATACGTTTAATCAAACCGATTCATGACACAATCGCCAAAAAATGAAGTGTGTATATATATATATATATTACATATACGTTCTGAACTCTTGGTTTAAGTGAAATTCATAATGCAACGTCTTTACAGGCTGCTACGGAATGCCGTTAGGGCCATCGCCGGTGAATGTGTTGATCTGAAACGCGATACTAGAAAGTACGATGATGAAAACGCAACAGTACGATGCCGAAAACGCGACAGTACGATAACGAAAACGCGATAATACGATGATGATAATGCGATAAACTATAGTGTTTTCTCCATCGTACAGTCGCGTTTTCACCATCGTAGTTTCGTGATTTCGCGTTTTCAACATCGTAGTATCGTACTGTCGTGTTTTCATCATCGTACTGTCGCGTTTTCGTCATCGTACTGTCGTGTTTTCATCATCGTACTATCGCGTTTTCATCATCGTATTGTCGTGTTTTCATCATCGTACTTTCGCGTTTTCATCATCGTGCTGTCGCGTTTTCATCATCGTACTATCGCTTTTTCATCATCGTGCTGTCGCGTTTTCATCATCGTACTGTTGTGTTTTCATCATCGTTCTATCGCCTTCCGGCGCGCATGCCCTTGAATTTGCCCTCAATGTGACAAAATGTCGAATGCAGGGGTGTGTTTCATAGCATTTTTATGATCTGCCATTATCGTAAATGTACGATCATAATAACAACCAACCTAATGATATTTACAAAGGCGTTTAAGAAACGTCTCGTAAACTCTCCAGTCGTTTAGAACAAAAACACTAACAAAAGCGCAGCGTTCAAGCCAATGACACTTCCTGAAGTAAATTGACGCCACGTCATACAAACCTGATAAGAGCACATGTCTTTTTTATGATTGATAATTCTACTACGACTACTACTGCTTCTGCTACTGCCATGACACTGCCACTACCACTACCACTATTACAACTACCGCTACTACCATTCACCACTACCACTACCACTACTACTACTACTACTACTGCTTCATCATCGTACTATCGCCTTCCGGTGCGCATGCGCATAAAAGAATTGACCATCCATGTGACAAAAGTCGCATATTGAATTGAACTGAAATACTGTTCATTAAAAGTTTATACAACGATTGACACAGCAGCAGCAGCAGCAGCAGCAGCAGCATCACTACCACTTCAAAGAACACGGCATAATAATGAGTGCTTGCTAGTGACTTATATAACACAAATATAATGATGAATTAGAAGTTTCTGTGGTGGTGGTGGTGGTGGTGGTAGTGCTGCTGCTGCTGCTGCTGCTGCTGCTGTGTCAATCGTTGTTTAAACTTTTAATGAACAGTATTTCAGTTCAATTCAAAATGCGCGATAAAAACTTCAGTTGAAGACATGATTCAATGACTTAATACAAGCACCCCTGACACCGACTTTTGTCACATGGAGGGTCAATTCTTCTCTCCGCATGCGCACCGGAAGGCGATAGTACGGTAATATAAACGCGATAGTACGATGATGAAAACGCGATAGAACGATGATGAAAACACGACAGTACGATGATGAAAACACGACAGTACGATGATGAAAACGCGAAAGTACGATGATAAAAACGCGAAATCACGGTATTACGATGGTGAAAACGCGAAAGTACGATGGTGAAAACACGATAGTTTATCGCATTATCATCATCGTACTGTCGTATTATCGCGTTTTCGTTATCGTACTGTCGCGTTTTCATCATCGTACTGTCGCGTTTTCACCATCGTAGTTTCGTGATTTCGCGTTTTCATCATCGTACTATCGAGTATCGCGTTTCAGCTCAACACATTCACAGGCGATGGCCCTAACGGCATTCCGTAGGCTGCTGGTTAACACTTATGTCATAAACCTTATTCAGATTTGAGAACAAAATATGTTCATATTCTTGAGAAATGATCTTCACAGAAGTCGATTTCAATAGTTAATACCGAATTTTGTCCAACGTCCATTGAACAAATATTCAAGTATACGTCTTAAACTGATATGTATATATTGTATATACAATTTTCTACCTCTTTGTAAAACAATATACAATTATCCCACTGAGTCAGGCGTTACCTATTTGTCGATGTCATGAAGAGGTAACCTTTGCCAAATTAAATGTTATCAGTATTGCTAATGTAATATGAAGACAATATCATTAGTTATAACCATTAAGCAGCGCCAACAACTTGCGGAAGCTCCTGTGCTTCACCATATTACTGCGTGTTAAGCAAGACGTATAATTTGTTCGTTTCACAAGATGGAATATGAAACCATGTCCATCCAGGTAAAATGATTTCATGTCAGTTTCGAGTTATAAAAATGTTTAACGTGTTTAATAGTGTTTTGTACATGTATCTTGGACCCAAATTAATTGTTACCTTACTCTTTTTGTCTTGTTCAGCCTGAATTCGCAGAGACTGACATTTCGTTTGCCGATGAAGAGACCGACAGCTCTTTTGCCATTGTTGGAAGCAGGATTCCTCTCCACGAAGCTAGCGAACATATTATGACAAAACTCATTAAAGAAAAGCGACAGCTGAAAAAAGAAATACAAGATTTGAAGGCGGAATTAAATCGGAAAGCTGAAGAAAATAGGGATAAGGAACGTAATCTTGAAAGATCTTTTGGCATTGCTACCCTTGAAAAACAAATACAATCCAACCAGATTGATATATTGGTAAAAGCAAATACCGAACTCGAAGACTCGCTTTCGAATGCTTATCAAGAATTAAGAGGTACACGGTTATACTTGGAAAGAAGTCAACAGACAGTGGCTAACCTTGAAAAAAGGGTAGTTGATCTTCAAAGAAATCTAAATGAATATAAACCTTCATCTCCCATATCAAAAGAAAGGGAGGAAGTCGAGAGGATGGGGGAAGATATAAAACTAGTAAAGAGCGAAATGATATCCTTACTGGCAAAACCACTAATGCGTTTGCCTGACAAAATGTCAGAAATGAAGGATTTGATGAAGTCTTTGAAAGAAAGAGCAGATGTCGCCGAACTACATCGTGAAGAAGAACGGAAGCAGAAAGAAGAAATGGGTGCTCAACTTGAAGACATGCGGAGTGACCTAAAGCAGATAGTGAATATGATGGCAGGTGGAGGGGGGTATCCAAAGCATTCCACCGCCGCAACTCGTACAGTGCCTAGTCAAAAGCAAGTTCAATCTAAACAGAGAAAGAAAAATACAAGTACACCTCGTGGCGCCCCCGATACACCTGGTGGCACTGCCAAAGTACAAAATCACTGGAAATCATAATTTTCAGATTGAACTCTTCATGACAGCTTAATATTGTTCAAACGTCGTAATAACTTAAGTTAATTTGTGTTACACCTACCGCAAAAGCAGTGGTTCGCCAAGTTTCTGCGTAGTCTTCAACACCTTTTGCAATGCAACTTGTGAGTAAAATGAAGATTCCGAGTGGATTTCAGTTTTAAACATTTTGCAGAACGAATTTTACTAAGGACATGCTTATTCATTTCATATCTGGAAGAAGATAAATATCTATTAGAAATAGGCTAGTTTGACTCAGATATTTTCCATATTTCTTTGAATATTAATAGTATAAAAATTCTGCGTCTTACCTAAATTTATTTTCTATTCATCTATTGAAAGCAATTGCAACTACAGGGACGAGCCTGACAAGATGGTTTTAGCAAAAATAAAATTCAAAAGGTAATTCAATAAATAAATAAGGAAACGAATAATAAGATTAAGATAAGATGATATTGGAATGAGGTACAGATCTAGACTGGCTACCATGAAATTTGTAAACGGTATGCCTTACCAAAATAAAGTCTTATGTCATTGAGTATAGTCTTTTGGAATAAAAGAATTGTTGACGCAGTTATAAGCTATTTTTAAATTTGTGTCATAATTAAACTTGAGAACATGGAATCCTAAAAATAGCTTTATGGAATATCGAGGGTATTTTGTTACGTTAAACAAACCCTTGACGATATTTAACCTTTTTTATATTAATTCTCTTTTATTTGAAATAAAGGAACCAAATTCGAATTCGTCATATTGACATTCTTGCATGAATGTCGTACATTTGGAGTGTTATAATTATCTATAAAGGGTTAATTTATTCTAAAACCGTTTCTTAATGTGGGCGTAATGTAGGTCCGCATTGTTAAAAACATTGATGAATTTTGTACACATCCACCTTTGGCACTAATTAATGGCAATCAAAACGATATTGGCGTTGGACCTACAAAACATCGTTACAAAGAGGGTACGAACCTCTTCTTGTACATATGGACAACGTCTGAGTGATATACCATTTATATTTAAATTGAATGTCCACATTTGAAGCATCTATCAAATATCATGCGTGATCTACAACACACGTCTGTGAGTGGGCTCGTACAAAATCCACTTCCATGTATCTGATTATATGACCTTTAATCGACAGTTTTAGTGAGTGATGTACCATTTATATTTGAATTGAATGTCCACATTGGATGCATGTATCAAATATCTATGCGTGATCTACTACACACGAATGAGTTTCAGTTTATATGACCTTTACTAGACAGTTTCTCATTGGTCTAGAACATGATCAGTGAAGCAAAACATATCATAGCAATCGGAACACCAATTCGAAAGTGCCTACTCATTGTAACATGCCTTATTTCTTTCAACTAATACATGACAGTGATTCAACGCATGGTTATACCATCTTAGACCATTTGCTACTTTTCATATGTAAAGGTATTGAAGCTGAATGTTTTGTGATTTGAAAAACAGACTGAACATGCTAGATCTACTTGATCTACCTTTTTACTACATTTTCACCGCGTTGTTTGTACTCGTACACCGGATATGGTCATTATACCGAATACACAGTGTTTACGTTCAACTCATACATTTTCTTAAAATATGTTTCATTTTTGTTTTGTTTCACGTGTCTTTCTCGTTTAGTGCCTGACAGATCTTAACTTTGTGAATTAATGTTTCGGCTATTGGCGCTGTCTTTACAACTTTCATTGTATTTTAAATGTAACGCATTGACATTATGGGAGGCCGTCAATGTGTAAATGAAACAAAGGGCAGTCTATGCCGCTTACGGACCCCCACCTTCGGTCATTTACCAGAGTTTGACTGAGAGTGTAGTTTCTTAAAACAATTCGACAAACCTTTTCACAATACGGCCGTCTGACGAAGCACTGTCAAAACATTATTTTGGAAACAGGTTTGTCGAAGTGTTTGATGAAACTAATCACCTTATTAAACTCCGGTAATAAAACAAAGGCGTGGCTCTTTAAGCGGCATAGACTGCCTTTTGTTTCATTTAAAATGGTGTAGAAAAAGAAAAGTTATCTTTGATTTAAGTCTTCATTTTAAGCAAAATGTTACCTTCTGACGTAGCATATATGACGTAATTTATCACGTGGTGTCACACACTGTGCTTTATAACAATTATAAACTTAAGGTTTAATGGTTTTAGTTATGAGTTAAGTATGACACATGCTTTGGACGAATAAGGGAAATTATATACTCTTCCAGGTTATATGGGCTATGATAAGAAAAACAAGAGCATATATGGGAAATGAAATTCAAAGTCATTATAACAAGTTTATCTATTATCAAAAGTGAGCATTTACGATGTTTATAATAAAAAAAAACATGCTTGGATACAATTAGCAAGAATACAATTGTCTGATTAAAACAAACTGTACTGTATTGAGAGGAATGTTAGAAGTACAACAGGGATCGTATACTAGAAAAATCTTAAACGAATTTTAAATATTTTCAATTCATTATAAAAATATAAAAATGATATATTTCCCAAAACATAAACGTATTTATTATCGGAATTGGTAAGGTTAAATACGGTAGTGTGTTAATATTTGATGCGGTACTATTGGCTATATAAATTTTACATTTTCCTCGCGGAAAAACTGGTATTCTGTGATATGCTGAAATGGTTGTAAATCTTTCGACTAGCAAGCACGGTGTAATATATATTTTATAAAACAATGTTGTTGTTTTTTATCAAAATTATTAAAGCAAAATAGGATGTAATTTGTTACTGTTTCTGTTACCAATGTACGAATGCAAAGTTTGTCCTTGCCGAGGGCTTTGAAGGGCATTGACACCGGACATTGCCAAAATGCATAAGCATTAATCCACTGTGTATAAGAACATTGAGCCATTCGTCAGTTTTTGCTATCCATTCAGAGGAATCAGTGACAGTGTATATGTGTTTTGAATTGAAATAACATATAAAATAAAAGAACCTGCTTTCTGACACGCATACACTGTGTTTATTTGCTTATTTAACTTAAGGTTAAGATAAAAAATATTTTTGGCATAAAATGAAATGAAATAGAAAACATAATAGAACTTAGTTTCAACATATTTATTTTACAACGATTGTGAAACAAGTTATTACAACATTATATTAATCACTCTCGTTGGCACGATTTTACGCGAGAGTGTGGTCTTGTGTTTTAGAACAAAACACTTCAAGATGTTTAACTGCTTTAGAATATAAATAATAATAATAATATGCATTTATTAATCTAAATTCAACAAATTTTTTTTTTTTTAAGTCACAGTATCAATGTAAACTTATCGAAACCTATGTATAAACATATCTAAATGACTTTTTCACATTTTTTAACCCCCAGTTTTTTAAAAAAATGCATTAATCGCATTGTCACAGTAAAATCTTTGATAAAATCATTGACAAAAAGAGCAGATGTCGCCGAACAACAACGTTAAAATGAACGGAAACACAACAAGACAATGGGTTCTCGACTTGAAGACGTTTGTAGTAACACCAAACATATGATGAATATAATGGCAACTGGAGTGGGGTTACGCATCACGACGTTTCACCGCCGGAACTCGCTATTAAAGCGTCTCGAGAAAAGCGAGTTTCATCAAGGCAAATGAAGAATACACTTCGAGATGTACCAAAAGCACCAAATGATCACTGGAAATCACAATGTTCTTTAAAAAGAATATGTTTCCTTAACTCGTGATATATGTCTGTTTTTGTTTATTGCCACTAGATCAACACTTACCTATAGGGGTAACTCAGATTTAGAGTGATTGGTATACAGGACTTTACAATGGGGCGATAAATTGGTACCAACATAACTTTGAAAAATCTCTTTAACCTATTTAGAGCCTCTATCGTTGCCCTCGTCACCGGTCTGCACGTCTTGGGTTTTTTTCGGATTCGTCCTTTTCAGAGATATTGTCTTTACAGGGAACAGACACAGGGAACAGAAGTAAGTTCCTGTGCACTGGTCGCTCCGGTCTCTTTTGTGGATCCATACGAACTTGGTAGACGGGGACGACTGAATCAGGAATTAATACAATGTCATAAGGCTCACATTCCTCCACCTGCCTGCCAATTTGTGTCTACCCTTGAAACCTGCCATCTTGACCAGTATTACATGTCAATCCTCCAGACGGTTCTCTTGGACCGTGGTGTCATAGTTGTTATCGTTGATGGCCGCTAGCTTCTGTGCAAACTGGCCAGCGAGCTACTATACGTACAAAGCCAAAAAGGACTTAAACTCATTCACATTTGAAAAAACAGGCCAGCCTAAGACACTAAGACAGCACGTGTCTTAGCAGAATATGTCGATATGACATCGGTAGAAATAACATATGTGTAGCAGCCCTTTGTACTCTACCCCTGTTTTAAATAACTCGCATTTAGATCGTTTAAGCTTAAGACCATTCTTCTCTACGCGTGTTAACAACGAATCTAACCTCTCGACATCTGGAAAAAAACAATAGACCATCCAAGAACACGATACAATCATTTAAATCAAGGTCAAACATACAGAGTTCAGCTTATATCTGAAAAATAGTCCTCGCATAACACAGACCGTAGGTCATGGTGAAAATTCCAAGTGGCCATTATCACTTTTTGCCATCTCGACATGCCAGTGAGCTAATCTTATGTTTTACCTTGTAAGGATTATTGCCCGTGACAGCATATCTTCTGTCTAGCTTAGCATGGACATCATGTATGCATTTTTGCATGTTCTTCTGTTTAACATACGAAAGTCAACACAGAAACGCAGACTCTATTTTTCATTATGATTAACACAACATTAGATGAGTTAGGACTATCTGAAAGCCTAACTACATTACATGCAATCAAATATTTTACGTGTTACCTAATCTCCTTACGAATGGCTGAATATATCTTGCATTAGGACATTTTGGAAGATGCATCATTTTTAAAAACAATTTAATGACAGACAGAGGTTACTTTACCAATATCGGTGAAACCAATACTAACGATAACTTTTGTTGCCGAGTACGTAAGATTTTGTCATGCGTTACATTGTCCGTGCCTAATTTATACCTAATGTTTATGTATTTCGTAACCAAAAGTAGATAAAATATCCTTGTCATTATGTTCGCTATTTTGGTCAGCAAAGACAATGAGTGAGGTTTTTCAATGATATCATACGATTCGATTATATTGATTTAGAGCTTCGCATTGATAATAACGAGGATATTTGTAGATTCCTAATGGCTAATAATTACCAGGTAAATAATAATAATAATAATAATAATAATAATAATAATAATAATAATAATAATAATTATAAAAATAATAATAAAAATAATAATAATAATAATAATAATAATAATAATAATAATAATAATAATAATAATAATAATAATAATAATAATAACAACAACAACAACAACAACAACAACGACAAACAACAACAAATAATAAAAATAAAATATAAAAATATAATAATAATAATAATAATAATTATTATTATTATTATTATTATTATTATTATTATTATTATTATTATTATTATAGATAGATAGTGATGAACTAAATTAACGTAAATATTATTAAACATAACTCTAGCATGGTAAAATCATAAAAAAAGATGCCGGTCATAACGTTAAATAACTTTGTATTACTTTTTTGCTATAACAACAACAATTACAACTATTATAGTGCATTTTTGTTCTTTATTTAGACGACCCAAGCCGTGTCGCCCCCCTTCCTCGAAGTCACCGGAAGACATTGTCACGTGCCGCACGATGCGGACCTAAAACAACTTTACTCTGAAAACGACCGTCTTCAGCATGAATTAGCGAGAGTAAAGTCTGAATTGGACAGACAGAAGAGGACATTAGTGAAGAGAGAAGATAAACACAGATCTGCCAAAAAAGAATGGTTACGAGAAAAAGACAAAGAGACTGGCAAATTACTTCAAGAAATAGAAAATCAGCAAAAGGTAAACGAAATGCTACAAAATGACCGAGATGAAACAGAAATTGACATTATACAAAAACAAATAGAACTAGAAACAAGTGCAAATCGCATTGAAGAACTGGAAAGAGATCTTGAAAAGATAAAAGACGAGCTCGCTAAAGTAAAATCTAAAAACCGTATCCCAAGTTCAAATCGCGAATATCAAAAACAGCAAAGAGAATTGGAAATATCAAAGAATCAAATCGATGAGCTGAAATCAACACTGGAGGAATTACAGCTGAAACTGAAGGAGAAAGATGCTTTTATTGAACACGTTATCAATGAAAACAGCGATGTAATCAGGAAAGTTCACGACGAAATGTCTGAGATGAAAGGAGAAATGAAAGAAATGAAGGATATGCTGGCTCAGTCTCTTTCTCAAAACCAGCAGGCACAAGCAGTCCAGGTTCTTCTACAGAACCATCAGGCACAAGCAGCTCAGACTCTTCCGCAAGACCAGCAGTCACAAACAGCTCAAGCTCTTCCACAAAGCCAGGAGTCACAAGCAGCTCAGGCTCTTTCTCAAAACCAGCAGCCAGAAACAGCTCAGGCTCTTTCTCAAAACCGGCAGTCACAACAAGATCCCAAAGCGGTAAAGGCAAAACCGACAAAGGCCAAGAGAAGGCCGTTATGGAAAGATGCACGAAACACTGCGAAATAATACACCGATACAGTCAAGTGACTTTCATAGCACGCCCGTATAATGCAACATAAACAACATGGACAATTCTAACATTACATTTACAAAGTTCTGTTAAGCTCTTTGTCGTTCTTCTATTATCGTTCTTCAGATAATACAGTATAAACTATTTTTGATACGAGTAGGTGTACGGTTATCCAATCATTTATTGATAAAGCTATTCTATTTTGTGGTTTAGTGTTTGTGTGTGTGGTGTTTATACGTTAGTGTCTCTAGTTCATTGTCGTTTTTGGTCTTTATATTGTGCCTCTTAACGGGTTTCTACTACTGGGCCTGGCCTTGTAGTGTTCATTGTAATATTCATCAAATTGCATGATCAGGTCAGTCATGTATTTTATTGATCAGATTAGTATCAATCAACCAAACTTTGCTATGGACTTTGTCACCCGATTTTATGTTTCAAATGAACAGTTGACTTTGCCTGATTAACGAAAACTTCACTCAAATGTATTCTCTCAGAGAAAATGTGATACTACAAGTATGAGTGATTATGAAACATAACCACTTTGAATAATCGTTTATAGATATAGATATCTGCGTTTAGCGTATAAAATGTCATCCATTGAATGGCTTCTATTATGAAATAATAAAGGTGAAAACCATTACTTTTAAAATAATAAATCAAGCAGAGCATATCATATTTCTAAACTAGCATAGAAGACACTGTGCGTTCCAATTAAAATGTTCTTCCTGCTTGTTATGGACGCATACGCCTATGTATATATGAAACATTTCAGTACGATTTACGATATCGTATAATTCCGCCTATTTTTACAATCCGTACGGTTTCTGTGCAACTGTAGCTTCTGGTCACACGCCTACGGACCCCGTTTATTCTTTTTGAGGAAACAATCGTAAGATATCCTAACGGACATCGTAGACAAGTAGTTTTGGTGTACGTGTGTTCGTACGCCGCTCATACGGTGGTTGTACTTTGTCCGCACATATCCGACAAGTTATAAATAATAAACCAGTTTAGTGAAAAACTCTCATTTTTTGCTTTCAGCTTTAGTGAATACACCTAGTAATAACAAATAAAGACAAACTTAATCAAGATGCCCCAAAAAGGACATAGCGCTACTAATATAAAAGGAAAACACCTGATCTGAAAAGCCTGATTCAGAAAAAGGCATAGAATTGGACGACACGGATCAGGCTACAGAGGGTGCTGCAGATTGTGTCAAGAATATCGTACGGAGCTCGCACTGCGAACGTAACGCCCTGCGGGCTCCGTGCGGACATCGCAAGTTCGCCGCCAGGTGTCCGTATTATCGGTCGGCCATCGTACGTCCCACGAGCGACTACCCTGCAAAACTCGTGCGAGAACAGGAAAGCTCTTAAGCTCCCGTCACAACAGATCGTGTGACGGATTTTTGTCGTTGAAGACCAATACAATATGTTTCGTAGCCAGATTTTGCAACATGCGCGAAATTTATCCCTAGTGGCCACAAGGGCTACAACACCTTTCAGATGGTTTGGCGATGGGACACGACAGAAAAAAGATATGTCGTGCAACAGTCATTGGAAACTCGTTTGACGCAAGCGCGTCCGCCTCCCGACTACAAAGCGTGACCCGGACTGTTGCCTGCCATTTGATATTCACCTTGATGTGGATGAAAATAATTTTTATTTTTTGCTTTTTCAGAAGTTCTCAGGGGATATGAATTTAAAAAAAAGATAATATAATACACATTTTAAGGAAGTGACTGTCATTAAATAACATACAAATTAAAAACTTTGGGAACATATGTCTAGTTAAGTTGACGGTGTACGGTTCAATATTGATATCATTAAGGAAGTACTTGAATCGAGTTTTTCCAACTGGTATGTTCTACTACAATTCATTATTAAGTTTCTTCTAATACCCTGATATGAAGTTCTTAATAGCGGAAGGTAAAAAAGAGACAGTTCCATTTTCGCGTCAGGTTATATACACGCCATGGCATTGTCCGTGGTATTGATATTTTCATTTTTGGAAAAACCCTGACAAGTTATGTAAGATTTTAGAACATATTGTGAAGAACTTATTATCAATTTAAAATACAGCTAACATTTCAACACTGATCACAATATTTTCACCACAATTAAACCCAGGTAGTGGTATATTCTTTGTTTTCAAGTTTCTCTGAAAATAACTGAAGCTGTCTCCTCTAAGTTCACATGTTCATTGAGATTAAAATAAGACAGGGGAATGAATTGAAACTGTTTTTCTTTGTTCCTCCAAAAACATTCATCTTTAATTCAGGACATCTTTATTATTTTGGAAATAGAAAGAAGACCTTCATAGAAATTATTTCCATTTTCGTATTTAATTATAATGGCTATTCAATAATGAAACAAATATTATAAAGGTGATTTTGACTTCTATAATCGCCATTTTTATTTATTTGAAACACATCAATACTACTCTTATCCCGTTCACAATTGACACAATTTTAAAATACTGACCGTTCTTCTGCCTTATCAACTTTACATGAAATGTTCTCATAATTGGCATCCATATCTGTTCCACCTGTTTGTATCTGATAAAGTGAATTTATAAAAAGCTACACATACAAATAAGTTTCACAGAATAAAGAATAATTTAATAATGCTCTGTCGAAGATGTTATGAAGACATACGTGCATAAAATATTTACATTAAAATGACATGTGGGTAATTAAATATATCCAGTTAATAAACATATTGTTCTTGGGTTTTTGAAGTTGTTACTTTTGTAATTCAATCTCATGAAACAACGAGTTAAAAATCTCAACTGAGCCATAATGTTTGATGGAGTTGAAGTGGATGCGGTTGACGTCGTGATGGATGCTATTCCAGGAGACTCTGATGGCCGACATCTCTTGTCTTCAGAAACTGAAAAGCGATTGAAATGTATTCTTATTGAATATAAAGGTTTCCGCCTACCAGAAAGTTAAAACAACATAATGCCATAACAATAAATGTCTTAGCGTGGCAGCAAAAATAAATTCTATACAAATGGCATACTAGATTGATAACGTCAGATTTCATTATAGCTGCACATTTATAAAATACGTCATAAAGATTGGGCCATTTTTTCATTGGAGTTTCATTTCAATCAGGGACGTTGTGAGTGGAGTTTACTGTATCACCATGCATTCAGAATTGAACCATTCTTCCCTTAATTACTACTTCTTGGTTAAATCAAATTGCAATGCAGCTTTTAGGTGCCAATCTCCTAATAAATTAACTGCCTAGACATAGAATTAAGTGAGTTTATATTCAGTCACCGTAAATGACGAAAGCCCCCGAAAAGCCATGCACCCAGTTCAAGAAATAATGCGCTTTAAAGACTTTCTTAAATGCTTACATTCAGGACGAGCTATCATAAACTTCAAGCATATGTCAGTCCCCCCAAGGGTTTATGCAGTAAGAGGTATGTTCGTTGGTCTTGCACGTGACAACTCTTATTTATGTACCGAGAACATGTGCCAATTAATTTTAAAATCCCTCTGTACACAACAAAGTATAGCCAGGACACAACCAATGATACTGTAGCTGTCCATAAATCTCTCATTGCTTGACAAAATTACAGGACATGGCCGATTTCACTACATGTATGTTTGAATATATGCATATACATTCCATAATGAGTAACCCATAAGGCTGACCTTGATCTTTGAGGTAGGTATGTGGATCTTGCACACAATATAGTGTCTTTATGTATTAGAACAAATGTCAAGAAAATTAAACTCGGTATTTTTCGTAAGAACCATTGTTTTCACATATTTATTCCTCGTTTTCGGTACATTTAAACAATTGTATTAGTTTTGGTAAATCTGATTTGTGAGTAAGAGTGCATCTTTAAAATATCTATGGTATACAAAGATACAGCACGGACAGGGAAAATCGGATAGATGGACGGTGATATAAATATGCCCGGAAAATAGGTCATTGAGCTTATGTGTTTGGTTTTTTTGTTGGTTATCATATACCAGACTTTTATTAAAGATGATGGTATCTTATATCTTCTTGAGTTGGGACGATCTGAACACCTAACTAAACCAAATGAAATTGAATCTTTACTGGGTTACCTAACCTTCTCATAAATGGCTGAATGCATCTAGTAATGTGACATTTTGAAATGTGTATCATCTATAAGTACACCTTATTGTTTGATAGGTAAATTTGAATTCGAATACTAAAGATATTTTTTCCAAGTTCAAGGTGCACTCTTACTCCTAAATAAGATTCACAAATAGTAAAACAATTGTTAAAATATATCAAAAAGGATAGTCAAATAGACTAATCTTATTTGCATGTAGAATATAAGCTTTTTATTTATACTTAGATATGAAGCTATATCCTGCAATGTTTGTATAAATATTTTGACACCAATATGCAATAATTTTGAACTGTACTATTATTATACATATATTTTATACGTTCTATGTCTATAAATGTTTGTATATACCATGAATATCTCCAGCCATGGGGGAAATACAGATGTTGAGTTGAGTTGAGTTGAGCACTCAACAATCATTTAATATTTTTGCGTTTTCAGCAATTAAATACACGGTCACAATCTTGTTATCAGTGATTAATTGTTTCCATAAATGCATTATTCTGGAAGAAGTTAAAGGTTTAGCACTCAAATTTGCAATTATAATTATAATTATAAGGGAGTTTACTCTTGTACCTTCATTTACTGTATTAATATTGTAATTTATAACATTTATTTGTAATTACATGTATTGTGTTTTATTCATATTTCTTCGATTTAAGGGTGATTTGGCTGCTATTGTTCAGAATCATATGTATGTCATAATTATGCAGCCTTTCTTCGGATAAAATAAAATATATTTTCATATGATGTGTTTTAATTGTTCCCGAAATAATTTATATTTGTTATACATGTTCATGAATTGATTTTGAATAAGAGTGTCACATTAACTATTAACATTTGATGAATACGTAAGACAGCCATGCAGATAGCGATATATCCTTGCCATAATGTTTGCTATTTTGGTCGGCATAACAAATCAATGACAATATCAATCTCAACCAAAGTGCAAGCTTAGATGATTCGATTTTTTTTAAAGTCTCGCACTTGATCACAACGAGGATATTTGTGGATTGCACAATGGATTATCATTCCGACGTAAGTAATAATAATAATAATAATAATAATAATAATAATAATAATAGTGATGATGATGATGATGATGACGACGACGACGACGACGACGACGACGACGACGATGATGATGATGATGATGATGATGAATTACTAGTATATTATTGAAAAATGTGTAAACATAATTATAAAAAGTTATTTAACTTTATGATCCGCATCTCACCAAGCTTACTTTTGTTCTATAACAAACAACAATTACTCCTATTAAAGCGCATCTTTTTTTATTTAGACGAACTCGTCCTACCTCACTGTTTCCGGAAGATACGTGCCACACGATGCGGACCTTAGACGACTTAACTCTGAAAACGACCGTCTTCAGCGTGAGTTAGGGAAAGTAAAGTCTGAATTGGAAAGACAGAATAATAAATTATGGACACAGGCTTGAAAGAAACGCACTTTTACAAGAAAAAGATAGAGAGGCTGGCAAATTGCGTAAAGAAATAGCAAATCACAAGAAGGAAAAAAAAAAGCTACAACATGAACAAAATGAAAAGGAAAGTGTCAATATACACAAACAAATAGAACTAGACGAAAAAGCAAAACACATTGAAAAACTGGAAGGAGATCTTGAAAAAATTAAAGACGAGCTTGCTAAAGTAAAATCTAAAAAACGTATCCCAAGTTCAAATCGAGAATTTCAAAAACAGCAAAGAGAATTGGAAATATCAAAGAATCAAATCGATGAACTTAAATCAACACTGGGGGAACTACAGCTGAAATTGAACGAGAAAGATGCTTTAATTGAACACACTGATGAGATCAAGAAAGTTCATGCCGAAATGTCTGAGATGAGAGCCGAGGTGAAAGGAGAAATGAAAGAAATAAAGGATATGCTGGCCCAGGCTCTTTCTCAAAACCAACAGTCACAAACAGCTCAGGCTCTTTCTCAAAACCAACAGTCACAACCAGCCCAGGCTCTTCCACAAAAGCAGCTGTCACAAACAGCCCAGGCTCTTCCACAAAAGCAGCAGCCACAACCAAAAACCAATGCGGTTATTGCAAAATCACCAAAGGCCTATGTCTCTAACAAAGGTTTAGTTTTGAATTTCCGACTACTGGGTAGTTATTATTGTATTATTGATCGTTTTTGCGTAAGCAAGGTAGGCATGTATTTCATTGAGAAAATAGGTATCAAACAACCAAACTCTGCTATGGAATTTGACACCCGATGTTTCCAAATATACAGATGACTTAACTTGAGAACTTGTGATTATTAAACATAACCACTTTAAATAGCCGTTTATTTGTATATCTCCTTATTCGTATATGATAAAATGTCTAAATGGCTTCTCTTATCAAAGAAGTTTTATGGTTAATAAATAAATTTAAGTCCTGAATGTATTCCTTTCAAAATCGATGAATATTTTGTCTAAAATAGCATAAAGGACACCGTGCATTCCGAATGAAATGTCCTTCCTTCTTGTTAAGGAAGCTAAGTCTGCATTTTCATTATAGATTTAACAAAATCCGTACAAGAGTCTCGGTATTTGTGTTTGTGTACAACTTAAGTATAATTTTACAGCGTATAACTGATATAACATTGACTAAAAAATCGCGTAGCTTAAAAACAAAATCAAACATGAAGAAAATATATACTTCTTTTAATATTACATGACGTTGCTTGTTCAGAGTGTAATGCAATAATCGAGTTGTTTTATCACATGCTATACCTTGTTTCCATTTTAATATAGAGTCTAGTCATCACGTACTTTTCTGTATCACACGTGTAATTTAGCGTTGCTCTTTTCCTCAGGTAACACTGTAATATATCAGCCATGTATTTAAATGAAATGTGAGCAAATTCAGATGATCGTTAACATTGTGCAAACGATTTTAAAACTCTGCATTAAGCTTCACTCACACAGATTGAAAGTTTCGACAACTGTCTTTTTTCTTTGAAAGAGCCAACGTTTGCGTAAATGTCTATATCAGTGAAATAAAAGACGTCTGACAGAAGATAAGATTGCAGTTTATCATAAATATGTTCGAAAATTGATGTGTTACTAACGCCTTAAAATAATGTGATTTTAGGGTTTGTGTATAACAATTGAGAGCTGTTCTACTGTGATGCCAAAATCAGCCGATGCTGTGACAAGAAATAGGCAAAACAGACAATTTGTGAGAGGCGGCTTAAATACAAAAAAAATACAATTTCCATACATACTCATACTCCATAGGACTGACACTGACCTTAAAATAAACAAAACAACACAATGGGCCGCTGGTTCAGCTGTACTGTTTATGTTCAATTATGTGAGCACATCATCAAATATTTCAGATTTAAAAGTTAACAACGATGTCGTAAATCACACTGTTAACTTTAACAAAGTTCGGAACAATCTGCCAAATGAGTGTTTTTGGTTTATGCCGATGGGAGCAACGACCTACTAACGGTATATTAAACATATATCAAACATATATAGCATCCATTTCATACTTCAAAACATAATACACATTCAATTCAACTCTCGTTAAAATGCCAATACATGGACATGAAATCATATAACTATATACAACAGCAATGCCGCAAGATTACTTTTCATATAAAATTCTATATATCAACCTTACGCTTTAGCACTTGAGTTAGTAGTTTTCTTTAGTAAAAAAGTCCGGAAACCTCGTGCAATTTATACGCCACCTATGGGCGAATAAATAACCAAGGGAAATTAATTTTTATCTGATTCACTACATTCTTGAAAACGCCGAATATTACACATCAAGTTTCCACGTTCAACCGATTTTCAAAAGTTTCACTTAAACACAACAAATTTATATATTTCAATCCATTGAAATCAACCAAACCAATAATAAGAGCATTATCATAAAACAGTTTGATGTCATCAGTAATCACGCAAATATGTACATGTCATTTGGCGGTTTAAAGCTGCTCTCTCACAGATTGAATGTTTTGACAACTTTTTATTTTTTTGTCTTGGAACGAGCCAATTTTTGCGGAAATCCATGGACAGCAGTTATATAAGACTGCTGACAAAACATTAGACCGCAGAATTTCATATTTACGGTTTAAACCATAAAACATTAATTTTCGAACGGATTTACGGTTTAAACCATAAAACATTAATTTTCGAACGGAAATATGCAAATCAGCGCTCTGATCTTTTGTCAGCAATCTTTTATCATTGGTTTGCAGATATTTGCGCAAAAATTTCATCTTTCCAAGACAAAATCTAAAAAAATTGTAAAACGGTAAATCTGTGAGAGTGCAGCTTTAAAGGAAAAGGGAGATGATATTTGTGAAGAAAAGTCCATTATGATTCGAAAATGGAAGCCAAAATTGTGAATTTTATTTCACTTCATATCTAGCAGGCTTAATAACATAAACTAATCGGTAAACGCCGGCCATTCCTGTATACAATCCTACCATGCAAAAGGTTACCAGGCTCGCTAAGCCTAAATCGGAAGCAATTCGTTATAATCTAGCCGTCCAAGACTTCGCTGGCAATCCTTGAGAAGCACGGTTTCCTCGTTATCGCAGGTGAATCATGACTTCCTCGTTATCGTAGGTGAATCACGGCTTCCTCGTTATCAGAGGTGATTCACGGCTTCCTCGGAATCGTAGTTGAATCACGTCTTCTGCACTATCTTAGGTGATTTACGGCTTTATTTAACGAAGGTTACATACTAAGTGTACAATCATTACAGACATACTACTTATTTCCAACATGGCCTTCACAAAAAAGTATTACAAAAACACATATACTAACTTATATATTAAGCAACATACAAAACATACAATCACACTATCACTCTCATGTAATTCAACATAATTATACATGTTTTCAACATTTCTTCGACAAATACAACTCAGTTTAATATGATGATTATAGATTACAATAATTTCATCCTGTAAATAATGTAGATATATTCAGTAAAACCAAATTTAATCAATATATTTTCAAAATTTACACATTTGGCAGTATCCAAGTTGTTGCAAGAATGTCATATACGTACATTAACACAATTCATGTAAACAGTGAACTATCTATTATAATGTGAATTAAATAAAGTGTCAAGATTTTTTTTCTTAAGTGATAATATTATTCTGCCAATAAGTAGCCTTTTAGAGAATTCCAAATGTTCATTGCTTTATAGGCAAATGTATATTTGATATAGTTTGTTCTATGTTTTACAACAAAAAGATCATTGTTTTCTGAAGAAAGCAAGCTATAGTGCTCATTTTTGGCAAATGTTAACAATTCTGTGAAGTACGAAGGAGTCAAACATTTCACGCTTTTGAAAACAAGTAATGAAAGATGATAATAGCACCTGTTTTCAAAAGATAGCAACCCTGACTGTTTGAATATGTTTCCACAGTGGCTAGTTCCCGACTTCATAATTAGCTTAATCGCTCTTTTCTGAATATTAGTGATTTTTTTTGGTATCTGAGGAATGTGAATCGTAGGTGAATCACGTCCTCTGTGTTATCTTAGGTAAATAACGGCTACCTCATTATAATAGGTGAATCATGGTTACCTCGTTATAGTAGGTGAATCACGGCTTCATTGATATCGTAGGTATATCACGGCTTCCTCGTAATATAATGTGAATCACGACTTCCGCGATATCGTAGGTGAATCACGGCTTCCGCGTTATCGTAGGTGAATCACGGCTACCTCGTTATCGTAGGTGAATCACGGCTACCTCGTTATAGTAGGTGAATCATGGCCTCATCGATATCGTAGGTATATCTAGGATTCCTCGTTATTGTAGGTGAATCACGGCTACCTCGTTATCTAATGTGAATCACGGCTTCTGGGTTATCGTAGGTGAATCACGACTTCCGCGTTATCATAGGTGAAACGCGGCTTCCTCGTTATCTAATGTGAATCACGGCTTCTGGGTTATCGTAGGTGAATCACGGCTTCCTCGTTATAGTAGCTGAATCACGGCTTCCTCGTTATAGCAGGTGAATCACGGCTTCCTCGTTATAGTAGGTGAATCATGGTTTCTGGGTTATCGTAGGTGAATCACGGCTTCCTCGTTATGGTAGGTGAATCGCGGCTTCCTCGTTATCTAATGTGAATCACGGCTTCCGCGTTATCTAATGTGAAGCACGGCTTCTGGGTTATCGTAGGTGAATCAGTGCTTTCTCGTTATGGTAGGTGAATCGCGGCTTCCTCGTTATCTAATGTGAATCACGGCTTCCGCGTTATCTAATGTGAATCACGGCTTCTGGGTTATCGTAGGTGAACCACGGCTTCCTCGTTATCTAATGTGAATCATGGCTTCCACGTTATCTAATGTGAATCACGGCTTCTGGGTTATCGTAGGTGAATCACGGCTTCCTCGTTATAGTAGGTCAATCGCGGAATAACGTGTATTGAGTGAGACGGTAAGCCTATTAAGAACGTGCATTGTTTTCACGAGATATTTTAATATGGACATGCTATTCATCTTAAACAAGCGTCATCGTAAATAAGCAGTTGCTCTCCATTCGGTGCACAATGCCGTTTCTAAAAAAATCGTTTTAACATAAAGAAAACAATGATTACACTCACCGAATCGATGACGTTTTTCACCCCAAACAATGAACCAGTAAACCTGGACTCACCTGACATTACTGCCCTTGATTATTCCCAAGAGTTAAGTCATTAAGTTTAACTGCTAAATTGAAATTACTACGCGTTCTACTTGCAGCGCAATTAAAGTGTACTGATTTCTGACATAGTAAACCGACCATATACATCCGAGGTTGTTTTCGATAAAAATGGCCGACGAGCTCCGAATGTACTTTTCCAAGCAGTCTGCATGTCAGCGAATATAACATTTCAGCTGATGTGATGGAAATAAGGTTGGGCACAAACTTAAGTGTTTCGAAAGTTCATGTTTTGTTTAGTTTTGAGGACCACTCTTTTTTTAGGGTAAAGCACCAATCCTTTGAAACATGCAATAAGGTGTTGAGCAAAACGATAAATTTCGGCGTAAAAAGCATGTTTGTTTTTTTCGTATTATATTGATTTATAATTATATTCGGATATTTAGTAAGGTAGTGAAAAATAGTGAATCAAATTCACTTCCTTGTTTCAAAATCACAAATAGAACAAATCACAACAAATCCATTCCACATTGATAGATTGATGTGGTAGTCCATATAATATTTTGGTACAAAAACATACTTATTCGTAGAAAGACTTTGCCGAAAAATACAAATACTTTTGAGGCAATTATTTCACAAAATGTTCGCTACTCTTTTTCACAATTAAACATGTTTCAAAGGATGTATGTACTCTACATGCTTATTTTTCAACCTCCAAACTAAAAACAACAACCTTCAAGTCAACGTTTGCACTGTTGACGGCCCTTAAACCAGTTATATTTGCCCTTCAGGAAGCAAACGTGTTGCAGTATTTGCCTTGGTGACCTGAAACTTCCAAGAACTCAAGAAGTGCTATGAAGGACAACCACCTGTACAAGCAAACCATGAGTTTCTGGGTAAAAGCAATGAGGATTTAGGATATGTGGACGATGGCAAGAGGAATGTATACAGTGATATGATTACATGAGATACTGAAATTCAGTGTGTTTGTGGGCTAGGTTCTTTATCTAAGTAGGGCAATTCACTGGTAATTGCGCAATTTGTTGGTATGGTCTTGATGTTTTGGGAGTAGAGGGAAATATGTCGCAGTGTGTTTTTTTGTTTAAATTTATTCAGATTGATGTAACCCTAATTGAATCTGTTGAAATACAGGAACACTTTCTTTACAGGAGCCCATGCCTTGCCGGGCCGCGGGTCGAGCCCAGATATGGCTGCACATTTTTCTGAACCGGTGACATCAAGGTTGTATAATGAATTGCAATACACAGTTAATCTTCACCTACGAGAATAACACGTACAGCTACCTTAAACTTTTGAAATCCGTTTGGTATTCTTGTTTTGTTTTACGAAAGAAAAAAAAAATGTGTTCTATATCAAGGTCACAAAAACGTTGTTTGAGAGCAACTGGCAGAAAAAAACAACTAGTATCACATTCATAAAGACGCTTGATTTCAAATTATGAATTCGCCTACAAACCGTTTTTACTTATACTTAGAATTGTGTACCTAAATCTTTTTTTAAACTTACGATTTAATTTAGAAAGCAGCACAAAACTATCCTAAGTCGGTATTGGAGTGGTCCGCACTGTCGATCCTAGTGTCGTGGCGGCTGAGGTTATTCTGGTCGTGGTTGGCTCCGTCATTGGTATCATTGATTTCGTCATCACCTATATGGCCGACGCCATTTTCTCCCAGGTCCGTCATAGTGCTGGTGCCGATGTCGATGTCGTCGTCACCTATATGGCCGACGCCATTTTCTCCCAGGTCCGTCATAATGCTGGTGCCGATGTCGTCGTCACCTATATGGCCGACGCCATTGTCTCCCAGGTCCGTCATAATGCGGGTGCCGATGTCGATGTCACCTCTATGGCCGACGCCATTGTCACCCAGGTCCGTCATAATGCTGGTGCCGATGTCGATGTCGTCGTCACCTATATGGCCGACGCCATTGTCTCCCAGGTCCGTCATAATGCTGGTGCCGATGTCGATGTCGTCGTCACCTATATGGCCGACGCCATTGTCACCCAGGTCCGTCATAATGCTGGTGCCGATGTCGATGTCGTCGTCACCAATATGGCCGACACCATTGTCACCCAGGTCCGTTATAATGCTGGTGCCGATGTCGATGTCGTCGTAACCTCTATGGCCGACGCCATTGTCACCCAGGTCCGTCATAATGCTGGTGCCGATGTCGGCGTCAGTGTCATAGAACTTGTTTTTTTTAAGAATCATGATCAACCCGAGCAGCTCCTCCATGAATTTCTCAGGATCTATTTTACTAGTTAATATTGTTTAAGAGTGCATCTAGAACAAAACTGATATTTCAAAATGGTATGAAAGTAAAATGGAAACAATGATATAATTCCTTAAATATTCTCTTAATATATTAATATGAACAAACTGTGATTGAAGAAAAGTATATCTAGCGAAAGCGCATATAATGAAAATAGAATTTACCACGTAGCTGATGCTCCCCTTAACCTGTTGAGTAGTTCGCAAACTCAAACTCCATAAATACCATATAGCCATATACTTGTTTGCAATTAAAAGCTGCACTCTCGCAGATATACCGTTTTGACAACTTATTTTTGTGTCTTGGAATGAGCCTTTTTTATTGCATAAAACTCTGAAAACCAGTGAAAGACTGCTGTTAAAAGTTCAGATCGCAATTTTCATACTTACGTCAAAAAATAATATTTTATGGCTAAATGCGTTACTAAACAACAGTCAATAGAAACACCTGCGATCTGATCTTTTGTAAGGAGTCTTATATCACTGGTTTCCAGACATGAACGCAAAAATTGACTGATTCTAAGACAAAAAAAAGAAAACGGTAAATCTGTCAGAGTGCGGCTTTAAAGTGCACATATTATGGCAGGCCCAAGTACACATGTCTTCATTGTGATAGTGCATATCATGTATCAGAACAAACCTTTTTAAACTGTGTAAGTGTTGTTTTTTCCCACGAACACCCTAATCCGTGTAAAATTCTTTATCAAAGGGCATATTACTCAATACAATAATGTCGTGGCTAACGAATCCGACATCTAGCACTATAAGTTTCCTGGAATTACATGTATCACTCTCTTTAACATACATGCATCAGTTTCCAAGAAATACATATCAGTGTCTGAGAATGACATGTATCAATTTCTTAGAATTACATGTATCACTTTCTTAATTCTTGGAATGCCATGTCTCAATTTCCTGTCAATGCCAGGTTTACAAGCCGTCTGAGTATATTTTATATCTCGTATTGTATGTACTAAGTGCAATTCCAATAAAAACACTTACAGAAACTGTTACATGACAGTTGTTATAGTTACAAGCTCAGAGATCAGCTGGAGCTCTCATATCAGATTTCATTGTTGTGTTTCTACGATGGAGTTTCCATTGTCGGTCAGTGGTCATACTATACGCATATCCATTTAGGCTACAAATTGTTGGTTTCCCGAAAAAAGGAGATCCCCCAAGAGTCCTTTCTTTGTAAACACAGATGTTCGAGCATTTGACCTACTTTTGCACCCGTCATTGCCCAGTATCAAACTTGACATAGATTCTATGTCATGCACACGTCCTGACAAGTTTCAATAGAATCGGGTGAAAATGATGACCTTACATGGTAGTTTTGACAGTGGATGACCCTTACTCGATCTTAGCATTACATAGAAATACACAATAATCAATCTGTTTCATGAAGATTGGATACAAGACGTGACCATAATATTTAGATCATTTGACGAAGTATTGTTTAGACATGTTAGCGTGTGGGCGCTAGTATGGTAAGAGCTATTGTTCATACCGGAATACGGGGTTCATACTGTTTAGTTAGAAATTATGACACAAATAGATATTTACAATGGTTCAAAAGTAAAACAAACATGAAAATAGTTCACGTTTTATTTCTTCCTTTTCTTCAATCTCTTCAGACATCTGATGTACAACCCTGCGAAAAGATAAAAACATGTAACAAATATATATTGCAAATGTGAAAGACCGTAGTTTCATCAGTAAAAATCACATTTATATACAACAACCGTCAAGTCCTAAACGATTTATTTACAGATATAACGTTCACATGTGTCACAGAAAGTAACTTATACACAATCATTTACATGCATGGTTGAATACTGGTTCTTTATTTACACTTAAAACAACAATTATATGTATGCCATCCTGATTTCAAACATACACAGGCAAACGCACTTTTCACAGTATTTTTAGCCAATACAAAATTGGTCAATTGCATTTCCACAGTATTTAAGCCAATACGAAATTGGTCATACGCCATTTTTACAGTATTTTGAGCCTTTATACACATGGACAAACATCATTTTCATAGTATTTTGAGCCTACATGTATACATATTTGGGCAAATCAAATTTTCACAGTATTTTGAGCTAAGAATCATTTGCCAAGATTCTGAGCAAATGAAGTTAAAATCAGTTATAATCATAGGCCCAGGCGATGTTCTAGTTAATCAGGTGGTATAATGCTTCCTAAAAACTGTTATTGTTGTCCATCTGCTTGATAAGAACTACAAGGGGGGGGGGGGGGGGGGGGACAAGGACAAAACGGAAACTTTGATTCCTTCACATATATTATCAGTCGAATGGTTCAGAAAAAAGATATGAAGTAGAGGCATAAGTTCGCTGTACACTTTCTATCCTATTGATACATAAACTTTCCAAGATCATTTATTATACAAATATTTATAATAATAATACAAAAATTAAGACTATAGTTCAATTTTGACTCTTTAGCCTTCTACAGTGCAAAAGTGGGTGGGGAAGGATTTACCTTGATGAGTACATACCCTGAAGGTTTATATACCCTAAGGAGTATATACCTAGAGAAATATTTTAAAGACTTAGTTGATTTGACGAATGGCCATTGCTGAATAAGCTCAAAATACTGGGGAAATGGCAAAACGCATACACAAAAACAACACTTTATCATAAAAAAAATAGCTGTAAAATTTGCAAACTCATTTTTGAAAAGTCCTTCTATATATATATATAAAATCAAACAATTTAAAAAAACAACAATTTTAATTCAAACAGTAATTACCATAATACTATGATCATTGAATGAAAACCTATTGAAACTACAGTCGAACCCCGTTGACTTGAAAATACTTTGAGAATCGAGCCAAGCGGGATTGTTGACCTTCAGTTTAAAGAAATCGGTCCTCTAAAACAAGTTCAAGCCTACAAGGAATTCAAGCCAAGCGACTTCAAGCCAATGGGATTCGACTGTATACAAGTTTTATTCAGATCAAAATGGCATTCTGACATGATTAGTTATTCAATTAAACCAGAGTTCCTTGAATTGGATGTGTGCCTATAAGGAGTGCCCAGTTCGATTCCAGAAATGGTTATAACTTTTGACCCCTTGCCCCCCAAAAAGGGGTCATCTGCTGTCTATATCTAATATGCATACTAAATTTGAAGACGATTCACAAAGTCATTAAAACGTTGTTGAACAGGAATGAACACCTAGTTATCTTACTAGTAAAGATTACCACCATGACCTTATTCTTATATCTATTCACCCCTAAATCAATAGAAGCCATCTACTGACACTGACTTATGTGAATATCAAGTTTGAAGACTTTATACCAAGTTGTTTAAAAGTTATTGATCAGAAACAGAGTACTGCAGCTGCCGCACTAAGAAGTCCCAAAGTGTCTTCCAAGCTTTCATCTTTTTTATCAATTACAGCAAGAGTATAATAAAATTTGTATTGACATCCCATCTAAAATGTATATTACAAATAGTAATTTGATGGTTTAGAGAGCTTAATATCCACTTGGAAACTTCATAGATGCAACTTCATTTATTATACAGATAACAACAGTTTTACTTCATTTACACTAAAGTGTACTTATTTGGTAGTGTCGTCATCCATCAGAAATAACATGTGTCAAAGATACAGGCTCATGTGTAAAAGATACAGGTACATGTGTCGAAGATACAGGTACATGTGTCAATGCTTCAGGTACATTTGTCAAAGATACAGGTACATGTGTCAAAGATACAGGCTCATGTGTCAAAGATACAGGTACATGTGTCAATGCTTCAGGTACATTTGTCAAAGATACAGGTACATGTGTCAAAGATACAGGCTCATGTGTCAAAGATACAGGTACATGAGTCAAGATACAGGCTCATGCGTCAAAGATACAGGTACATGTGTCGATGCTACATGTATCTGTGTCAAAGATACAGGTACATGTGCCAAAGATATTGCTACATGTGTCAAAGATACAGGTGTCAATGCTACAGATATATGTGTCAAAGATACAGGTACATGTGTCAAAGATATAGGTACATAATTATGTCAAAGATACAGATACATGTGTCAAAGATACAGGTACATATGTCAAAGATACAGGTACATGTGTCAAAGATACAGGTACATATGTCAAAGATACAGGTACATGTGTCAAAGATACAGGTACATGTGTCAAAGATATAGGTACATAATTATGTCAAAGATACAGGTACATATGTCAAAGATACAGGTACATGTGTCAAAGATACAGGTACATAAGTCAAAGGTCAATGGACATGTGTCAAAGATACAGGAACAAATAGAGCTCATGGCAACATATTTTAAATACAACTTTCAACAATTTGATAATAATACATGTACACATGTACATGCTATAACTATAATGAATAATGAAATATGATATAAGAATTTCAACAAGCTAAACAATACAACAATTAGTATGTTTATGCACCAGTCAATTGTAACCACGGCCACCCCCAGGTCCGGGGAATAGCGGGGATTCGACTTTTGGTCCAGCCAAGCCTTGGTAAAAACACACTGCTGGAAAAATCCCCGCCAAATGCCCCCGCACCTCAGGGACCCTGGTTAAGGCCCATTCCCCTCTACTTTTGGCCTGAAGACAAAACCACTGCATTCATCCGGCACTGCGGGGCCACCTGGAAGGTAAAAACACTGCCCATTTCCCAGGCTATCCCTGGTATACCCCCGGACCTGGGTGGACCATGGTTACAATTGACTGGTGCATTATTGTGTACAACTAAAACTAATGTCACAAACAACAGTTACACATTAACAATTTTGACACCAAGTTTCAGGTTTGATTCAATGTATTTCACAAATCTAAGCCCCGTCAATAAAACACCAAGTTTACAGATATATTGTGGGATGTAATTTCTAGATTTGCACGTAGACACTAGAGTACAACATTTACGTGCCATTGGTTGACAGTTTCTGTCAGCCAAGGGGAACAACTTAACAATTTTAGCCAGACAGAGTGCAGGGCCTTGTAACATATAAGTATACACTTGGCATTGGAAAACATGCATGCAAAGTTAAACAGTATATCACTAATGTCCAAGTTGTTGTCCTTCATTGTACAGGATTGTCAACACCACCAAGGTTAAACATAAACATAGGCTTTATTTCTTTGATAAACAGAAATCATTCACTGCTGACATGCTAATAAAGAAGCTAATTAGAAGAGGAGAGTCAGATAAATTGTATTATTACAATAACAATGGTGAACAAACATGACAGACAGCATTCTACTTGACTCAATAATCAATCCACTCATCTAGAATGTGCTTATATCATGTCTGGGCATTTCTGTATTTTTGCTCATGAGATACAAGAAATATTTTCTCTAATATTTTTTTTTCAAAGTCTGGCAAGGTTGAAGATCTAGAAAAAAATAATCAACTGGTAATATGCTAAATCTGATAACGACCACTTTTGATCTTTCTTACATGTACTTTGCTCAATAAAAGAAAACATTGAATCCCAAAGTCCATTGAGCATTTGTTTGTCAACAGTTATCTTGTGACTAGAAAATATCTCCATTGGTTGAACAGTTTATATGAAAATTTACATCAGGGTGGTTTGGCGTATTATATGTGAAGATTAATGTGCTTACATAAAGCATGCATGCTAGAAACCCGGACTAATTTGTTCCCTTAAATGCTTCTCCTTGATTAAGATAGATTAAAACGTTCATTTTTTCCCTGAAATATACCAATTTTTCACATACACTGCTGACAAACAAACAATAATATCGAGAGGCTGTCAACTTGAAATAATGGGAAAACATGATTTTAAAGGGTTAACATAGCATATGCAAATATGTTCAATAAGCATACACTGAGGAATATCAAACAATGTCACGGAAGAATAATAAACAATAATAAAACCTGATGTCCTAAAAACAAAATGAGCGTATGACCACATATCCTTAGATCAGGAATTTAACATTGATTCTATGTCAGTGTTACAAATTGAATTATAAAATTCACTTGCAAAAGCAAATAAACTATGTTTGAACTGAGAAATTGGTATTCTTACTACAAACAATTATTGATTAAAAAAAGCAATCATACAATATGATTGTTAATAAGATGGCCACAAAGACATGTGTGTATCAGATGTGTATCAAACAGCTATACACTATGTAAAAATGTAATAACGTTTTGCTTTACATGATAAATAAACAATATAGCAAAGACTATTGAAATTGCAGTCAATATCTTACCATATTCATCAATACATGGTGATGATTGTTAAACAGACAGAAAGTATACCAATGAAATAATTTCATGAAATTACTCCATTCAAAATACATGTATACAGAATATCGCATGAATAAAATGGGGCATATTTCTTGAAATAAGAACAATGAAAAACTTAATTTAAACTGAGAAGTTCAGAACGTCAGCAAATCATTAATAATCATTAATATCAAAACATTGCTCTTCCTAATTATGATAATTAATCTAGTGACATACAAGTTATACATGTACATAAAAAACAAATTGCTTGCTTCTACAAGGAATAAGGACATCCTCATTAGCTGCATTTTAAAAGGTTTGTGCAAGCATGGTAAAAGAAGAAATAGCCATTTAAATGGGTTTAATCAGAAATTTTAATGACTTGTCAACCTCACACCTACTTGTTTCAATGCAATGTAGTAAAAAGCAATTAAACAGGTGATGCATCGAAAAATTAATTAAATAAGAAACATATGAATAATGTATATTCTATGGGGAAAATTGGCAAGTTGTAACTTTCTTTTTGGCTGGGTTGATATAAATGAAGTATTTACACAAAGCTCTCAGCTCAAAAATATGATGATTAGAAAAGTGAAATCATTTGAAAAAGAATGTGGTATATAATAATTATGCAATACAAACTTCACACATTATAAGCTATACAAATGAAGATGTCATGTCACACACTGGCTGTCACTGTTATATACTCTGTAGGCTGGTGATGTCCATTTTGGGAGTTTTTTCACCGAGTCAGATGATTTCTGTCACCAGGAATATTTCACAAGCACTTAAACGCAATATAGCTAGTGTATCTTACTTACCCGACCTTCAACAAAATATTGGCTGATTATAATGTAGTTAATTATCATTTACTTTAAGATTTTTATGATTGATTCTACAGACTCATCATTACTTCAGCAAAGGTATACACTCAAAGTGAGGCTTAATGATAAACAATTGAAACCTTATCTGCCAAGAACTCCCCGACCCGCCTGTCTGTTATTGTTCATTAAATTATAGGCCTCGTGTCACAAAACCCCTCCCCCTCTCCAAGACCATGTGGATATCAACCGTATCGCTGTCTGTCTTCCTCCACTTCCTGTCGCCGCGCCAGAATCTGGGCATTACGCTCCTTAATCTTCGCAATGTGGCGGTTCAGCGCATCATCTGCATCGCCTGAAAACATTAATTGAGGCTTATTAAGGTTTTGGTGAATAAGAGGGCCATGAAAGCTTTATTCAGCTCTTTTGAGGGTTAGAGTTTTTATTGTATTTTTGTATACTTGCCCCCACAACCAACTTTGTGATCATACTTAGCATATTATCAAATTTGGAAGGAAGTACATAAAATTACATTCTGACATAGCTTCATCAATATTCAATTGGTAAAAATAAAAACATGCAATCTGCTAATTTGACCCAGTGACCTTCTTCGTAAGCGTATAATGGAGGTTAAAATAAAGTAAAACATAAACATAGACAAACCATAAGCCTGTAGGAAACTACATGTAATTTTACTGATTTTTTGTTTGTTCATGTGCATACCTTCTTAGTGGCATTTATACAAACAAGGACACTTATTACAAAATCCAAACGGAAGAAACATGTTCCTAATACACACTCCTCACAAAATACAGCAGAAAGTTAAATATAGTACCTGATTCAGCCACCTTGCGTTTTTTCGCTCCTTTATTATGCTTCTCTTTTCCACTGTCTTGCTCCTTTTTCCCAGCTGATGTTGACCTTTTGATCTTGACCTCAGGTGACCTTGACCATTTGCCATGTGACTCTGGTCTGGCATCTTGTACTCTAGACCTGACATCTCCTGTTGTCTTCTTTTTGTTACCAAGTCTGTCTTTTATGGAGAGTTTTGCTTTCTCTGAACCAGAGCCTGATGATGGAAAAAATAACAGAAACATTACACGTCCCCTCGTTGGAAAGTAAGTACTACATGTTTTTGAAAAAAATATTAGAGAAACCAATAAAAAAGGAGAGAACCATTACTTAGTAAAGTCAAGAGATGGGCCTTGATATTCATTTGCGTATTGTATCTGGTAACATATATGCCAAGTTTCATTTGATTATCTTGAATGTTTCTTAGTTATGGCCAACGTTCAAAAAATTGCACATAAGGCACAGCCTGTGCCTATGACGATGCTGCTGATGCTGACACCAAGGCTTAGACAAAACATCTTTTTCTTGAAGAAAAGCTTAAAAAACATTTGTATAATATAAATAATAATGTGATACCAGTACACAGAAGGTTCAAGATACCTATCAATAAGGCAAAAATAAAATCCAACTACTCACCCACATCTTGGAAGATAGCGTTGACAACTTGGTGAGCCTTTCTCCCACCGTCACTTGCAACACTCATGTCTTCACTTGAACTTCCTGCTTCCAATCTCTTCCTCTTCTCAAGTTTCACTTTGTGTTTCCCTTTTTTTCTTTTCTTTGACTTACTCTTTTCATCACAGCTTTCATTGTCATCAGATTTGGCTACTTCTATGATTAGCCGCCCTTTCTTCTCATGAGCTATCATTTCTTCTTGCGGTCGTGGCCTAGAAACTTTAAGGTCAAGAAGACTAGGAATATCAGGTTTAGATTTTTTGTTCCTTATAACACTCACTATACCTCTCTTTGGTTTACCCTCATCACTGTCTTGATCAGAGTCAAGCTCTTCAAATCCTTTTCTAGGTATCAGTTCTTTATCATAAAATACTTTATTTCTCTCGCCAAAGTGAGTTTGTTTATCCAGATAGCTCTCACTCTTCGTGGCCTGTCTACCTGTATCTACCGTCCTACCTCTGTACTTATCTCCTCTGTCCCTTTTTCCAGCCCTTTCATAAAGAAAATCCCTTTCCCTTTGCCTATATCGACCTTCATCTATACCACTCCTACTTTTTCCAACCTCAATGTTTTTCTTTCCAATATGAGCACTTTTACTCCTACTGTCCTCTTTCATTCTCTCGTCTCTTTCTTGCATTTTTCTTCTCCGTTTTTCCAGTTCAATGTCTGTTTCATTCCTTGTTACACCTCTCTTCTTGTTTCTCCATGATTCAGACTCTGAGTCACTGCTTATATCACTGAGACTAGACACACTCTTATCACTCACATCACTTGAATCAGAATGCATGTCACTATCATCCAACTTCTTAAGCTTTGCATCAACACTTTTCTTCCTTGCTTTCCTCTCATCTTTATTAGACACCTTTCTGGTTTTTGAGTCATAGGATTCTTGTTTAGCCAACCTTTCATCACTTCTTACTTTAGCACTACTACTACTACTTCTAAACTGTCTTGCATCATCCTTATAGCTTCTAGGGTAGTTTTTACTTTTTCTTGTATCTTTTTCAACGAAAGCTCTTTCTTTCTTTTCCTTTCGGTCAAGTTCTTGTTTCATTTCATGTTTTAGATCATAAACTTCATCAGTCTTTGAGCTCCTGTCAAAATGAGATTTTCTGATATCAGCCTTTTCATTTCTGTCAGAATGTTTGTTTTTCAACTGTTCAATATCTTTAAAATGTCTCACATTCTTGTTGACTTCCTCACACTCAGTCCCTATTCTGCTGGCATAATTCCTGTCATCCTTTCTTTGTTTATGTACAGATGGTTTTACTTTATCATCTCTGTAGTTTGCAGCATCAAACTCTGGATCTGCTTTAACATCATACTCCTTTCTATTCAAAGTCTTTCTGCCTTCAAATGAGTGAGATTTATCACTCCTTGGTCTTTCACTGGAAGAATCCCTCTTTCCCTTGTGGTTGTGAAAGTCTTTTCTTTTCTTCAGTATTTCTGCCTTGTAATTACTACTCCTCTCTGCATCCTTTCTGTTATCTAAATCCTTATCCGGTTGACGTTGATGGATTTTAAGTTTTTCATCGACCATATGCCTACCAGTGTCACTGTATTTATCAGGGACAGTATGCTTATTGCTAGATATTTTCCTATCACTTGCTCCTCTTCTTGTCTGTTCAGCCCTACTATGACTAGTTTGCTTATTATCATCTTTAAACCTTGTTTTTGTGATTGTATTCTTATTGCCTGAGTCTTGATGGAGAGATTTATGTGAAGCCCTTTGTGCAATGGGCTTTTCTTTGTGTGATAATGATTTCGATTTCATGGTTTGTAATTGAGATCTTATATTCTGTAAGTCAGATAAATTTGAAGACGAAGACAACTCTGAATCTGATGATGAGTCTGAGGATGACTCAGATGATGATTCTGATGATGATGAAGACGTAACTGAATGTTTTGGTGAGTTTGAATACTGCCGTGCCCTCTGGCAGGGTTTGGCTGTATCTGTATTCCCTTTGTCAGAATTCTTTGCATTATTGATTGTCTTCTTTTTTGAATGATCAATATTAGTCTCAGGCACCTCACTTGCTGCAGATTTATTTTCTAAGTTGTCCAACATCTCACTCTCATTGTCAGAACCAGCTGACTTATCATTGTCACTATCAATGTCCATATTGATTTTACTAACATTCGAGCTTGTAGAAGCTCGAGAATTTGAACGGGAATTTGACTGACTACCTGAACCACTAAATGAACTTTTCCTGCTAATTGGAAGACTTGCAACTTCAGAATCATCTGAATTTTCTGAGTCCGAACGATTTCTGCGTCTATTGAATCTACTGAAAGAAGAATAAGAGTTTGAAACACTATCATCTTGCTTCAAAACGTCAAGCACAGAATTGCTCGCTGAAATATCTAGATCATTTGTTGAAGAGACCACAGCCACATTATCAAGATCTGAACCAGCTGTTGTGTCTATAACAGAACTACTAGGGACATTAGAATCTTGAGAGGTATTTGCAGAGTCTTCCCTAGCTGTCTCTTGACCAGGAGCATTACTTTCAGTCCCAGCATCAAGCACAATATCAGAAATATATGCAAGACTTTCATTCATTTTCTCAGGTTCATTGCCATTGGTAGTCCCAGCTTCATTGGCGAGTTTCTCTGCATTATCAACCTTCGACGTTTTGTCATCTAGTTCATTATGAACCTCAGCATCTGTCTTATGTACCTCCACAACTACATCATCACTTTCAGCATCTTGTCTGTTGTAACTGACGTGTTCTGACTCACTGTCCTGTCGACGTCTCCTGCCTCTCTCTTCTTCATCTTCACTTTCAGAGTCATCCGCATAGCGACCAAACTTTGATGTGTCTGAAAATAACAAAGTAAATGGTGGCATAAGAATCCATCATATATCCATTTAATTAATTTCAGGTTGGAAATTTTCTTTAAAGGATATTAAACTAATTTTCATACTTCAGAAAAGCAGGACTTAAGTCTGAAAGGGACATCCACTATGCAACTTTTTAAAATAATACAAAAGGCGTAATAATATTTCATAAAGCAAGTGAACAAGCAGCGCTGTAGTTAACAATAACCAGTTCGCATAAAAAATAATGTACATGTGTTTGTTTGTTTATGTAATTTTGTAAGAGACCTCAAGCATTTAAGTACTTGATCGATAGTCTGACTATTGAATTCTCGTTTATTTCCCAATTTTTCACATTTGTTTTTCAGCTATTGACCTAGTTTAAATGTACATTTTCATACAATGTCAAACTAATTGCACATCGCTCAAAATACACAAGATTTATTTGTTTTATGTACTGTATCTCTTAACCAAATAGGAGACCTAATTGACGCCATTGAATTAAATGCTTATTGTGACAAACAGTAAACTAAAGGCTTCAATCAGAGCTTTTTCATTGATAGGGTTCATCTTTCGCACTGACCGGCTGTTTATCTGGATTCCCTAAACAATATTCCATTTTTAATATTTTATTTCCGACAAATAACATGCGTTGAAAAGTAGATTTCATTAACCTGGTGTTTTCAATAATAGTTATAACTATGAATATTCTCATTTCTCAATTGGAGCAGTTGCATTATTTGTTTTTGATTTTAGGCATTTGAGTTATTTACAACAAAGCAAAATAAAAAAGTTCACAAAGAACTTTTTTGAAAATCAAAGATTCTAAATATGATTGGAAAACTTTTTTTGTATGGCACATTTTGAATAAGTACCCATAGTCTTATTCCACTATTCCACCTGATGACCTATATGCAACAATCGGCATGCATCAAGTTGCGCTTATAGCAGAAATGTGCATGGCATCCTTGTATATTGGAATGTGTAGACTTTGCTATTTTTAGAATGATGTAGCATTAGAATTCCAAGACAGATTTCTACTTTTTTCAATCGGTAACGAAGTCAAAATTCAGTAACAACCAAACAAAACTTCAAGATCCCTGTAAAACATATTCATACCAACGACCTGTACTTTTTGTACTTGATCGGAAGACTTTCAATGTCATCGAGAACTAAATCTACTAATCATTGCCATCTATTCTTTATAAGATAGTAGATTATTCCATTTTTCTCTGTATAAACTATATTTTATCATGTCAAAGTCAAATTCAGTACTATAAGTATTTACACAAGACATGGCAAAACAACACCATTCGTCACTACTCGTACATTGACTTATATCAAAGTCTGGGATGACGCATAGCTTGCACTTTAAATGAGAAACATCTGCGTTATTATTCTGAAATATTGAATATTCTTTATCTGCATTATATTGTTAAATTAAGTCTTATTCCAAGTAAACTTTTGTAAGATTATGAAGAAAATCTTTTTGCTTAACTATTACCCATTAAAGGCCTTTCACTAAATAAGTTTAACATTTAAGAACATGCAAAAACAACACAACAACAAACATTGCCAGACAACGTGACTCCTATAATGCTATGTCAGAGATAGAAAAAGCATTTTAGCAAGTAGTTTTTGCTGTATCTAACACGTTATGAGGAAATTGGCTTCTTCAAACTTATGAAATTTCAAAACAAACCCAGAGACAGTCAGACATGAATGATATTAAAATTAAATCCTATGTTTAGGAATAAAAATGTAAGCAATCACGTGTTAAATCAACATGCAACACATTTAACATTTATTCTCAAAAGTTGTAATTGCAGGCCTTAATTGTTCATGCTGTGTGATTCTGTAAATAGAAAATGTTTTCCCAGCAAAATAAGGTGTTGAATAATATTGGAATAAAAACTGACTATCTCTAAGCAGGTTTAGTTGATAAAATTCAAAATACAATTACGTGTTTTATTATCATTTAGCTAAGAGACCATTTACACTAATAAATATGTAATGGTTATCATTTTCATTTTTTAACTACAAACTTTTGCATTCCACCCAAAAACATTGTTGTATTTAATGTTGAAATACATGTAGAAGAAAAACTTTGTTAACAAGAAATTGGTAATTACATAAAGACATTGGAAGAGGGTTTGACAACACTTGCTTTGAACAGAGGTAAGGTAAATTAACTTGTTCTCCCAGACTTTTTAAACATGCATGCTTCAAAGCCATTTTGATAAGGATAGTATTGTTTCAAGGCGTCCAGTAAGTTATGAATATGTTCTCACCTGTTGATTGTTTACAAAATCATGTGCCTTCCATCATCTTAGCATCTTAGCTCAAAATAATTCAGAAAGATATTGAATATCATTATGCTACCTGGTTGTTTGTAATCATGACATACCTTTAGGTTTACTGGCTGTCTCCGTGGCCATTGCCTGACTGCCTTTGGCTCCTGCCCACTTGTCCTGGGGGCGAAGCAGGAGGGATCTTGACTCTGAGGGGCGGGGCTGCACAGGGGGTGGTTGGGTTGGCTCTTCCTGGCCTGCAACCTACAGGAGGAATAAAATAGGTCACAGGCTTAATCCTTATATTCAGAGCTCAAGAAATCCATCTGATCCACCAGCCGAGTTTGGTAAAATTTTAAGTAAATTGGCAATTTAACAAACTGATGGAATAGGAAAGTATTTTTTAGACTTGTAAAAGCTGCAAGTATTTTCCCAGTCTGTTAATTGATATTTAATACAATAACATTTATATGAAGTACACAATTTTGAAACTAGAACTTTTAACAAAGCCTTGATAAGATTTATTTCTACATTAGAGCACCTCTTGATATGAAACAATATATATCATATCCATTATCCATGTTGAAAGCTTAACTCCTACAATATTTTAGCATAACTGATGTCCCTTATTGCGAGTATATTTTCAATCTGTAATAATGTGTTTCAAGGTTCATCAACAGCACAATTCTGACAACCATCCCATGACAATAACATTGTCTATGCATTTTGTCAACGAAAAAAAGACAAGATCATTAACAATAATTGGCTGTTATTGACCCCGTTCTTCAGTTAAAATTTAAGAAAGCAAGATTTTATACTATTCACCTTTATAACAATAAGAGCATTATTTGGCTGCAGTGGTGGGGCTTGGAACCTTGAGGGTTGGGCTTGGAACCTTGAGGGTTGTGCTTGGAACCTTGAGGGTTGTGCTTGGAACCCCCAGCTTCTGCCTCTCCCCCCGCGCCCACGCCCACCAAACCCCCATTGGGGATACCCCCTGTTGAATGTTCTCCCCCGAGGAGCTGGTTGGTACTGCTTGCCAAAATGAGACCCTCCAAATGTCTGGCCAGTTAATGGAGAAAATGAAGGCTGATGCCACTGAGGTGGCAATCCACTGAAGTCAGGGTTGTCATCATGTCTTAAAGGCTGGTTGACCTGAAAAACATACAATTTTGTGAAGATTATTAGAAGTAGTCGAAATGAGCACAAGCCCACAACCTCAGAAAAGGAAAATATATTCATGCTTTTTACAATATTTTATGCCAAATAATAAAGCAAAAATTCTGGCTAATTCATACCAAAGTCTTATTTCTTTCAATGACTGTACACAATATTTTTTATACCAGAGTCACGCTCATTAGTATTGACTGTAACTTTTCATATATCAGAGCAATCAATTAATTTTCAATAATGTAATTGTTCATTGAAAAAAATGAAGATGATCAAGTACAGTAACACTGCGATCACTCAAGGACGCCAGGGACCAAGCTAAAACCTCAATTACTCTGATGTTTTGAACGACCCAAGTTTCAATTTTAGTCTGTTATGAAATGAAAATGTTGAAAAGTAATTGCTTAGGATCAATATTGCCAATAATCAATTACAAACATGTGATTATGGCTTATTGATATTAAAAAGTACATGTAGAAATATATATTGCCTAGAAATAGAAATGCATAATTGAAGACTCAAAATCATAAGTTTAATAACCAAGTATTAATCACTGAAAATGCATTTGAAATAATTTTAAAATGATATTAAACATTGTTTTTATTTTATTCATTTTTTTTTTTTCGTCTTTATTTACAGCAGTTGGCAGTTTATTTATTTCTCTCCTACCACTTTATTTGAAACATTATAATGATCAATTTTCATTTCAATACTATAACCACAGACCTATAAACCATAGACTGGCAACTGCCCCATATCGGTGAAACGATAAGAAATAACAATTTACCCACAATCCTTAGCGCATGCTCGGCAAGTATCGGACAATTTCACCGAATCTCCGATCGGTGATTAACGGCGATCTTCGGTTATTTCCGCCAACTCTGCTAATAATGCCTTGTTTGTTATAGATTTAATTATAATTAATAACTGTGATTTTAATCAGATTCAATTGGACTATTATCAACTCAAATGAAAGTACCGCGCATTTGAGTCAATTTTAATTAATGTTTTCCTACATGTATATATTCAGCCAATGTTGGACGTCTCGAAAATGACCACAGGGTAAGATCTCGGAATGGAATCCCGTTGCTCGCGTGAGTTTGAGATTATCGCATTAACACAGATGAGAGTTGCCAATCCATGGTTTATAGGTCCATGCTATAACATAATGAATCATTAATCAAGATTGCTTGTCTGATTATTTGTGATTTTCAATCCCTAATTTTTACCAGTTCTTGGGTAGGGTTTTCCCTGTATTTTAGGGAAAAAAAACTATACCCTATGGATTTACAACATTCACATTTTTTTCTCTCATAACTAGGAATTTTTCATAAATACTGATTTAAGTTCTTCAATTGCAAAAATGTAAATATTTCTCTTCAACATTAATGGTAAGAAATCTCACTTCCCACAATTCCCTGCTTCTATATATAATGTGACTGTACCTGAGTGTTGGTGTGTCCGACGGTCCTCAATACCTGAATTCCCTGAGGTTCTTGCTCTTCCAGCGGTTTCTGTCGAACCAATTCATAATTAAAGTTACATTCAGAAAGTGTTAAATCATGTAAGTGTGCCATTTCTTTTTCATGAATTGCATTAATTTAAATATCTATTAAAAATATTTCGTAAGTCAGTAATGCGTTTACTTATAAACATACTTAATTCAGTAAATGCAAGTTATGGGAACCCTATACCGAGAGAACAACAATATCGATGCAAATCATTCTACTCTGTTCCCAACACACCTTAAAAGGACTTTTATTCCACAATGCATATAATTGCAAGTATATTGGCTTGCAATATGATAGTAATTTCATAGTAACTAGTCTTGCTAACCACAAAATTATCAGAAAAGTCCTTGGACCTGAGATATCATGAAATCTACTTACATTTTTAATTGTTGCGAGAGCTGCAAGACGCAAGGCCTCAAGGTCCTCCTGAAATAAATATTGCACAGATAATTTCCAGTCAAAATGAGATGATGAAGATAATGACTATACATGTAGCTAGTATATTAATTATAATGAACCAAAATCAAATAATTTTGATTAACAATAAAAATCTTAACAAGAGAAACACAGTTGTACCACTATGATGCTGTACAGTACTAAGCAAGTGTACCATATTTTTAGAACTTGAAGTAGTCCTATACACTTGTAAAATATTTAAACATTGCCCAAAAATAGGATATTATATTTGGGCTATGGCCTTACAATTAAAGGGCATGTAACATAAAGAAATTAACAATACAGAGTTGTCTTTCTAGTGATATTGGGGCATAATTTCAGCCCTGTTTCCCAACTTAAAAGTACACATATTTTCATTTTTGTGCCAAATTCCCCTCCTTTTTATGAAGAAAAAAAGGTACAAAAGACATGAAAGAGGCATTGTTATTTTGCAACATGCTGAATCTAATATCATAAATGGCACACAAATACATTAATTTGATCACATAAATAAGCGATACTGCCTGTATTAAAGATTCTCTTTTGTTGGCAAAATTCCCTTTTGGAAGGGCCTGGCCCCATTCCCTTACAGCGGAAAGACAGTCAGGCAACAGAATTTGCTAAAAAAATGATTAGTTGCCATTGATCCAAAACAATAGAACTTTAATATCAGGGCTTTGAACAGGGTCTGAAACCCAAGAGTCAATGACTCATGTGGTCTGATTTTCCAAGAGTCAAAATAAGTTTTTCAAGAGTCTTTGTCTGTTAGTTTTTTTAATTTCGTTGTCTTTCTTCGTAAATAATATGTCTCATCTGTTCTAAGATGACATTGCAAGCTACATAATTATCTATACTTCATTAAATAGTTTCCAAAACTTAACCCTTTAGCACATAGGCAAGTGGCCAGATTACACCTCCCAGTCAATAGCCAACTTACTGATAAGCAATCCTTATCAGTATAGGCTTTTTAAGGGAATTGAACAAGAGCAAATTATTACAGCAGTATGACCTTAAACTTAATATTACTCCAAATAATTGTAACCAAATCTTTTCTATGTCAATACGTTTTTTATAGATAATTAAGTTATTTAATAAATGGTGTCAATGATGAAATATAAAATTATTTTATTTCATCTGTGCATTCCAAGATGGAATTGTAACATTTTTAATATGTCATAACTTTATTACAGGTAAAAAAAATGCTTGGATCGATCTAAATTTTATTACCCCTATTATAAAAAGACCCATCTAGATTAAAAAGCCGACAATTAATGTTTGTGTGTATAATACACAGAAATATGGCAGGAATATCCGGTGTCATCCAGCTGAGAGATCCAGTCCAGGGTGTCTGTTTAACTTTATTACCCTCTCATAAATTTTTTTACAAAACAAAAGCCGATAAATGTTATCCCAGTACAGTGCTCCAGCCAGGATTTGAAAAGGGCAGGGTGGAGTTTTGAAAAGGGCAAGCTACATGAGTCGTGTAGGGGCGATTGGGGGTGGTTGTGGGAGGGGTCCACCCCTGTCACAAGGGTTTTTTTCGGGGGGGGGAGAGATCTCACCCTAGAATTTGTTTTGTTTTCATACTCATTTTAAATCATTTTCCATGATTTTCAGACTTGAACAAAATGGGGCTTTTTCTCAAAATTTAGAAGGGTGTGTTTTAATATCAAAATTAAAATTTGTCTTATTGTCTGTAGTATAGTGTGATTGTGCTTGACTGGAGTCTTCTTTAGTGCAATGTCACATATTTCTCCTAAAAATCATGTAAAATGAAGAAAAAAAACAAAGACAGTTAAACATTTGAAGCAATCAAATAAATTAATACACAAAAACAAATATGTAAGGGACGAATCTTAATTTGGTACGTTCAGGATTGGGTACGAATGTTACATTCAGCCTGGCTGTTATTTAATTGTCTTTGGTAAAATAATGTTTAATATGCTCATGTTTTAGAATAAAATGACAATAAAAATCACTGCCCTTTCTTAAAAAGTCACTTATAAAACATAAAACATTGATAAAATAACTCCTAAATTCGGTCTGACAAAATGGCGGTTTCGGCGAGTTTTGACAAGATCGTGGACATGATAGGTAAACACTAGATAAAGCATCAACATATTTTTGTAGGTTACAAAGAAATTTTCATCATCAATATTTTACAAATAAACTTTCAAAACATTTACTGAAAAAGTGATGTATTTGATTGTGTTAGCGCCACTTTTCCTGTGTTTATAAATCGGCAGTGACCGTCTGCTTCTAATCAACACTGTTTAAAATGGCGAGTCTCGTCTGTACAATACAATAAGCAATTATTTAAAAATATTTAATTGTGCTTGACAACATTTTTCACCATCCCCTCACATTTTCTATCGCATTTTACAAACTTTCATCATTGAATAAACGAGTTCTCAATGTATATTCTGATTGGCTGGTATTCAATAGCTCCGCCTCCTGCCGATGTTCCCTATTTGGCTTTTCCTAATTATCGGATTAAAAGATGACCGGTTATGAAAATACATGTCGTCTGCTCACTACACAAATACACAATTAGCTGTCATATGACTTGGACAAGGCACATGGGAAGATGAAAGGGCAGTACGGCATATTTTAAGCAGTCGGCAATGGGGCAGCAAGGTGACACCTAGCGGGAACACTATTATCATAAATATTACGTAATTTGTCTCAATTATGACAGCGGCTGCCGATCTTTAATAATGATTTCAATAGTAAAAAGGGCACTAACGGGATAATTAGCGCTAGTAGAGCATTTGAGAAAAGGGCACTACTCAAAAAAAGGGGCAGGGCGGTAAGAAAAGGGGCACGGGCGCTGCGCCATTGAAAAACGGGCTAGCTGGAGCACTGCAGTATGAATAAAAAGATCTAGATCATCCAAAGGCTTGCACAAATGTGTTTAACTGACCTATTTTACAGCCGGAATCAACAGAAAATTTACTCATCATTTTCTCAGCTACTTATTGTTTCTATTGTTTGAAACACAAAATATTGTCTACAAAGAATTATAATCTTTATTGATTTTAATGGTAAATTGAACTAACGTAATAAATTTAATGATTTACGCATCAATGCATTTGGGGATTTTCCATACAGTACTTGGCCTCATGGTCTTATTACTGTGATCTCACACCTGGGATTGGCAGTATAAATAATTACCTACAAATTTTAGCAGACGATATTTTCAAGGGAAAATCAATACACAAAAGGTTAAGCTTTAGTTTTATAAGCATTTGGGATATTCTTAACAAAAAGAAAGATGCAAAATTGAAATATTGAAATGACCCTATTGAGATATGCAGGCGATGCGTTTACATCCAGTGGTGGATAGGGTCGGCCAGATGAGGCAACATCTGCTAATGCTATGTCAGCCAAACTCATATACATGTGCTAAAGGTTAAATAAATAATAACAATTTCCAGTGTTTTATAAAGATCGGCTGTATTAGATCCACTGTTCATTTTGTCAAAATCTCAAGCACAACGAAAAATAATCAATATAACTTTTAGTAAAATACCTCGTCTTATTTCCTTTTCTTAAGTGGTTAAAAAATTCCCAGAATCAGAACTTGGAAAGATATGTTCTGACTCTGATGAAGTATTATTTATTTTATGCATGTTCATTATGTAAACCAATGCATCCTTGGCAAATTCCAATGATTGTTTAGTTGCAACGACATCTTTCTTAAACATATTCTATGGTCTGAATGACCAAGACATTTTCTGAACTTTCGCGATGTCTGTAATATATTGAAAGGCGCAATAATATCTTTAAAGGCACTTCAAAGACATAGAAATGGACAGACCTACATGCATGTCAATAATTTTGCCTGATAAGGCTGATGAATTTTGATTGCACAACACAGTCGGAACATTTCTTCAGGTAATTGCGCCAATTGTTAATAAAGACATTCTTAAAATTGCACTATTGTTTATTTAACTTTTGATTTTATCGGAAAATTTCACGGTCATATTTTGGGCTATCGAACAGTCTTTCAGACCTTAACAAATTTAGTCGGCCAGGACAGTAACTGTTCTGGAAAGTCTGAAATGACATTGCTTAAATGAGTTTATTTCTGAAAGTTATTAAACCTTATGAAACAGATAATTTATAAGCAAAAACCCCCATGAGAATCATAAATTAAACGCCAGTGTTTAAAAATGTAAACACGTCGCGAAAACATATTACGAGTTCAAATTAAGGTAGTATTCAAATAATGAAAAATCCATTGGAATATTATTGTGATAGAGTGTTGAAGTTATAATGGTATGTATTGTTTTTAATCAGATAGGCATTCTAAATGCACATAAATAGGGATAAACGTACATCGTCTGAAGCTGCCATTTCTTGGAAAAGATAATTGATGGAAAGCCTCAACGAAAATATAACGGAAAGGAGCGTTGGTGCTAAAAGCCGGTACCCGGTATCGATATTGGGAAAAGCCGATATCACTGTTTATGATACCAGATTATGTTGATACCGGGTTTTTCGACACAGACGGTACCGTGTAATATAATATTCTCTTAAGAAATCCCGGTATCGATAAGCCCGGTATCAATGCCTCCAACAATCCAACATGGTTTGGAATAAATGTTACACAAAATAACAGAATAGTGACTTTGATTAAACGAAGAATAGTATAATTAATATGATTACACTCCCCTTAATTTTCACACTTTTAACAAACTGTAAATCTTCAATACGGTAAATTATAAATTGGTAATAATTGACTTTTGATTTTTAATGCGATAATTGATGAATTGATTTGTAAGGAAATAATTCATTTTAATTACACTAAGTGTGTGATGATCTTTAAAACGTGGCGCTATTCACGAAAAACTTCAAAGGAAAATAGAGTCAAAAGGGTAAGTATATATAGGTTTGTTTCTTGGTATTTTGTTCTTTTGAAAGGAGACACCCCTGTTAAATAGCACAAGCATTCACAATTAATTCTATTTTTATTTTCCAAGTATTAGACCCCACACATTTATGGGAAGAAGGGATTCGGGGAGTTTGTTTATATGTTGTTTTAATAATTCACCAGCCGTTGTATATTATCAATTTACCGTTCCTCCGGGGTGAGAATCCTTTTTATGTAAATAATGTATATAACATTTTAAATTACTATATAATATTTTAACAGTGACCCTGAAAAGGATCGTTTTCTTTCTTATAGTTAGTAAAGTCTTTGTTTATGCCAGTATTAAACTACCATCCGGAAACGGTTTTAATATTAATAGCGATATTTTAAATACACCCTGGAGGATCAACCAATCTCTCTTTTTTACTTCATAATTTAATCAATCCTTGGCAACGCTTTCACATATTGTAACACCATAGGATGGAGTCTTAAGCTGGGAATGGTTATATTCTCCAGCCTGGTTTGCCTGGTAACACAGCGATACTAGTCCAAAAAAACAAAAATCAAAACAAAAAAAAACAAAACAGCATCAGTTGGACACTTATATATACATGTATAACATACTTTTATTTTTTTATTGAATATCGATGTTGTATTATAAACAAGAAAAAATATAATAAAATCCAGGCAAACGCACTGACGCATAGTCCTCAGTGCAAACCAGCATATACCGCCCCCATCCCTGATGGGGGTGGTTTAGGAAACTAACTAGTGAGAAATCCGTCATTTAAAAAAAAATATCACTAGCTAGTTGTTATAATGCCAAGGATACGTTGTATATAAACACTTACTACTGTAAAGAATTTTAAAATTTAGACATCTTTTTAAAATGTGGGCTGAGAAATAGAAAATAGTATAATTTCTATGATATATTTGAAGTGTTCGATTTTAATGCGTATGTGATAGATTTTTAAGACATACTGTTTAGGATTATATATATATATATATATATATATATATATATATATATATATATATATATATATATATATATATATATATATATATATATATATATATATATATATACAGTCCAAAGCACCCACGCTACGATTAAAGACGAGATGTTATAAATGTTATTAAATCTGTAGAAATACTATAAAACGTAGCGTGCTCGCCGAATGGGTATAACCCGATGGCGAGGGTAAATAAGCTCACCCCACCCCCCTTTTGTTCTCTAAATATTTACATAGAACTTGCTTAATGTGAACTGGATTACTTGTGTTTGTGATTTAGATTAAAATTAATTATTTGTGGATTGGATTGAATTTGATTTTTTGTGTTTGTGACTTTGATTATTTGTGTTTGTAAATTGGATTGAATTGGACTTTTTTCTTGAATTTCATAATTCGTGTTTGTGAATTCAATTAATTTTCCGTTGGACATTAATAATATAAAAATGGCATAAGAGATTGGACATAGTCAGACAAAATACTTACCACAGTGCCTTGACGAAGAGTCTTACGTACAGTGTATTTTCGTATCCTGGCTACCGTGTGCGTCAATTTCACAAGGAGGCATGCTAATTTGATGTGTCTCCATTTTTCTCGGTAAGTAGTATAGGTCTAATGTGTATGCAAACTCGTATAAACGAAAATTTCAATTTTGTTATCTTGGTCACACCTAAATTCAATGTTTTTGCTGATGTATTTGTTATTATGACAATGAGCTTAGATCAAAATGCGTATTCTGGTATGTTCAAATATAATAGCTACAAAGATGCCAATCTGAAAATAAAAAGTGAATGTGTGTGTGTAAAAGTACAGTATAACGAGAGTTAAGAATGTATAGATATCTTATAATATTTGAACTTCAGGCCTAGTTTAAGGAATTTTCGGCATGATAATTCCCCGCTGTGCATCCCTTTGTTTATTGCACTTGTCCCTAAGCATGGGGTCAATTTCCTGTGTATCTGTTTATTGGTCCAGGGCAGTTGACACTTTCAATAAACACAATGATATAAGTCAAAGATGACCCCTGATCATAGATAAATTGATAATTTTGCATAGATACATGGTGACCGGTTATAAAATGAATGGAACCCTGAAAAACGAGTAAGAAAAGATAAAGCATTTGAACATAAATATTAAATAAATATTGAGCAATATTCCTATAAGATGTCTCACAATTTACAATATGTCAGGTAAGGGACCAACAATAATTTTATGTGTAACAGTTGAGCATTTCTATTTCTCAATTCAAAGACCTTGTACACAAAAATGGATACGTTATGTAGCAAATGTAATTTTCTATAGCTTATATAAAATGGAACTCGTTTTCAAGTTCATTGCATATATAGGACAAAGTCTTTCCTTCAAAGGATTTCTAGTAAATCTACCCACTTCTACGTTAAATCTATGTGCGCTTGTTCTTAATTAACTCAGTGCAATTCTGAATTGTGGAATATTAACAATATTTAAACTGTCAAAATATATTAAAGAATCTAATAAACATAGAATTTCCCTTACTTATGATAATTAGTATAATATGCTCATCCTCACATTATGTATGTATGTATGCATTTATTTGCATTTGCTCATGACAACTTTTTTATTTCTATTTGTATTCAACCTACATCGGTCCTGTATTATGTGACTTGTTGAATTCATATTTGTAAATGTATTTGATATTATTTGACTATGTATTGTGATGATATACATCTAATAAATTATGTTCTGTTTTAATTTGTGGAATATTAACGCAGTTGAAAATTAAAATTAACGAAGTGCTGTTAAATATTACTCTTGAAGGGTCATGAATCTTACTTTCAACGTATTGAATTGAAATATCTCTGTCACGTTGTCCAAAACGAGACATAAATAGAGGAATATCATTGACACCCTGGTTTTTCGAAACATGATAAAATTCTAAATTTGTAAAAATCTTCCTGATATTTGCCCAATATGTAATTCGTGACGTGTTTCTATATCCTGCAACATATTTTTTTTTATAAATAAACAAATATAGGCTTATAGCTGAAAATCAATACATTACATTTATAATGGATCATTAATTAACAAATTATATTTGGATAATCATTGATTTTGAAATTTACAATACCATCATAAAGGTCTAAGCGCAACCATTAGTTTTGTTGTTGACAGAGAGATAGGTCTTACTAAAGCCATTGAAAGTAAATTGCCAAATGCCAAAAATTTTCACTGTTGGAATCACGTAAAACGCGACGTTAGGGAATGGCTGCGCCAACGAAAGACCCCTACTCAGGACATCGAGGTATATTCCAAAAATCTTGACACATTACTAAGATCAGAGAGTGCGGCAAATTTCGAGGAATCATTTAACAATCTAAGTGGTTACTGGAGTGAAGGCTACTTACCACCAAAAGTGAAACATTCTTGTGGCAAACTGTTGCCTGGATTACCTGCCCTTACTATTTCATAGTCTTTAGTTTTGCACAGTACGCCGTGTACTAGACTAGGCTACCCAAACAACATTGGTGTTATTTTTTTCAAATGAGATATGAAGAATTCTCAAGATTCACCTCTATTTATAAGACAGCTGTTCAAGAAAGTTGCGGACAACATAAATAAATTGAATGGTGTTGATATTGTACGTATTTCTTTCAAACATGCCTGCATTAATCTTGACCTTATTGTTCTCATAATGGCAACTCAGTGTAAGAGCAAGCATCTTTCAGTTATTCCAATGTTGGTTTATCCGGGGTGTAGCTCAGGGGCATGCAAAAGGGGATTTAAAAAACAAACAAACTAGGCGCCAATATTCATCATGTGATAAAGTATGTTGCATGCATCACTCATTTCTGTAGGTTTGCCATGCACTTTTGGTTCACAAAAGTTTACCATGATAATACGGCATGTCATTTACAAACCCATACGGCCAAGGTCACACTCCCATGTGTCACTGGTCGGAGATCCTTGGTGTTTGCCTTATCTGGATTGCAGCTTACATGTCGCAATGCATAGGGTATTTAAAATAGTTTTAAAATCACTTTTAAAAACAAGGTTACCATGAGAAGACAATGTGGCACATGCAAGACCCATGTCAGTAGATCAGACAGATCAAGGTCAAACTCGAAGGTATTTTTTTGGTAAAACTGAAATCCTAGTATTTTGGCTTGTCCAAGATGTGAAATGACAATACATAAAGGGATTTGAAATAACTTGGCACAATAGTTTACCATATCAGACAGTGCGACACATGCAAGACATTTCAATAGACCAGAGAGGTAAAGGTCAAACATGAAGGTCATTTTGGGTCAAAGTTCCAAGTGTTTTTGCTTGTCCAGACTTTACATGTCAATGTATAGAGATTTTCAAGAACTTGGCAAAAAATATTCACCATGAAAATAACTGCAAGACGCATGCAAACTTGAGGGTCATTTTTTGGTCAAAGTTCCAAGTGCTTTTGCTTGTCCAGACTTTACATGTCAATGCATAGAGATTTGAAAGAGCTTGGCAAAAATATTCACCATGAAAAGACTGCAAGTCGCATGCAAATCCCCATTATGTCAGTCAAATGTCAAGGATACACTTTGAGGATGCAATTCATACATAACTAGATGTACATGTATATTAATAGTAAACAAGTTTGAGCGTCAATGCCAGTGATGTAACCAAAAAACAAACTTGTTTTTTTTTTCTCTGAGAAAGAAATTTATTGCACAAGTCTTTGCGTTAAATTAAGAAAAAACAACCAAAACTGTGTATAGTACATAATATATAACAGCTCAGACTTTATTTATGGAGCCTTACATTATCAAAGTATAGTAAAATATATTTTTAAAGCATTTGTTCCCACCTCTGAAAACCTTGATAAAAGATTAATCACTACAACATGAACGACTGGCTACAACAAACTGGTCTCGACTTTAATCTATCGTTATGATTTCAACTAATTATAAGGCCATTTGATACACCTGTCACTCAAAAAGATGTATATAATCAGTTATTTTAACAGCATTTAATCACTTATGATGCATAATAAAAGTTGCAGAGATCAAGAAATAAATTGTGCACATGTTTAGGAATAAAATGGAAAATCTAGAAGCTTATGCTTAACAAAAGCGTGAAACACCATTGGCTACATTAAAACTGGAAGTATAAACATTACTATTCAGAAAAACAACAACATTTGTACATAACAAATATACATGCAATAGTTAACTGCATCCACTACCCTAATTATTAAAAATAGTTTGAAAAGACATGTGAACCTCTGGCAATGTCAGAGATAGATAGGGTCTCCAATCCACTATATTGAGTTCAAGCGGTAGAATTTCTAATTCCTTTAATTTTCAGTCAAAAACAATGATGGAAACGATGAAATCAAAATCTTGATGGTTGTTTTATTTTTAAACTTTTGGAAAATACGCCTTAAATATGTCAAATGTCAGTGTTTCTATAGTGTGAAAATAAGAGGAATATCACGTCTAGCTTGAGAAAGCTTAAATTGTTTTTTAGTAGAGCAGGTGAATCAAATCAGACTGTCCAACCAGGTATAGTGCAGACGACTGCAGACTTGTGTATGGAGTCAGCCCACAACGAGATTCTCTTCTTTGTGATATGTAAAATTACTACAGTTCACCACTTTATTATGAATTTGTAGAAAAAATCAGCTTCAACACTATTTTTGACATAATATGAACACATTGTCTGTTGATTTAACATCAGAAACTCAAGATAGTTTTGTTTTTCTGATATCATTATTTCTTAATTTTATTCTCTACTAAAATAATGCCGTTAGTGTTTCCTTGTGGGGACATGCACGCACGCACGCACGCACGCACGCACGCACACACACCCACACACCGCACACACACACCTAGAACAACACAAATTATATAATCATGACATATGCGGCCTATAAATCCTGATAGAAGATATTCACATTTAACAAAAACACTTACAGCGCCGCTATTTCTAAATGCATTTACAGGTTTCTTTCTAATATATCCGAAATGTTTATATGATAATAACAAGAGGCCCATAATGGCATATGCTCTACTGGCATGACTCTTGTGATCATTTCCAATCCAGAGCATGTATGTATGGGTAGTAGGCAACACACATATAGTTCACTTGGAGTTGGCCGAAGACGTTGCACGTTCAACATCTGAGGACAGAAAATATTGTAAGCAGATTAGTTGCATGAATTATTTAATGTGCCAGTGACAGTAGTTCATATCCAAATCATGTACATACTAGTTACAGCGCACATTATGATATGATGCCTTATTCAAAAGCGGTTTTATACAAAACGATTTTTAAACATTTCCTTGTTTAAGTATACCAAACCTGTGAACCCCAGGCCATGGCCAGTAACGACCCCAGGGGCATAATTTAAACAAACATTCACAAGCAATTGTGTTTAGATGGATGCACGACGACAGACACTTTTGGTCTTTGGCCTATAGAGCTAAAAATGATCTTTGGCCAATAGAGCTAAAAACCAATCAACCCTTTCAAACTGTAATTAAGTCTCTTTTTAACAAGGGCATAGGAGAGTATAACATAAAACCAACAACACAACCAAAAAAAACAAATTTTCCCTTTCATATCCTATACTTGGCTATAGACTTGGCATTGAAATAGCATTGATATAAACTTTCAAGGGCCGTAATCTAGTCATGCATGGGCGGATCTGGCTGATTTTCGAAAGGAACCGAGCTTTGATATATATCGAACTACTGTATAAGTTTCAACGAGATACAATGAATACTGTATCGTGTTCACAAGCAAATGTTTACAGACGCACTGACGCACATACGACGTACACATTGACACCACATAAGCTTTTTTGGCCTTTGGCCAGTAGGGCTGAATGAATCAATTTTCAAGTTTCCAATATGCCGAATATATCAAACTGTTGCATAGATCTTGATTTTAGTATTTGCCACCAGCCACATTTCACGTGGCAATATCAAGTTTATAAACAAGGTCACATGTATTCACGCCTCGGCCTCTTCCCTGGTCGGTCCTCGGTTTCAGTCGGAGTGTCTTCACCGTCCAATGAGATTGCGTCCCGCTGAGCTCGTCTATTATCATCCCGCTCCTCGCGGTCACGTGCTCGTCTTTGGCGCCATTTGAGACCATGTTTACCGCCTGCTTGTTTAATTTCATATATAAATTGATCCCAATCATTGTAACCGAAAATTGTCCGCCCGGTTAGCTCAATCGGTAGAGCGTTGGACTCTGAATCGGACAACCCGGGTTCGATTCCCGGGCGGACCAGGTCACTTCTGTTGTGATTGGTTATGAAATCCTTTCTACGGCCATTCGCACTGTACCACTGCCCCTGGCATGTACAGAAGTTGTCAGTTCCTTGCAGAGGTGAAGGCACCCAGTACTGGTTCTGCCCAGGATAGGTGTGCGGTGGTTGAACTGTCACTCTGGGACCCTTCAATGTGCTCACGCCGGGACCCGGAGTATAAACTACTAACACCACCACCACCTGTAACCGTAAATAGTATCCCCGATTATCAACTTACCATAGTTCATTGGGGCATTATTGCCCTGTTCACGCTCGAATATCAATCGTTTGCCGGGATAATGGATTTACCGAAATGCGTAATAGTTTTTATTAAATAACTATGCAGAAATGGTCTACATAAAATGTTTTCAGAAATGCATTGTCTATTCAAGAGGGGTTTAGTACTTAAAGGGCTTTAAAAACATACCAAACTCCGAATAAGGAACATAATTATTGAAAACGTCAAAAAATAACTTACCCGTTTTATCACTTTTCGACAAAATAACTATGCAGAAGTGGTCAATATAAAAAGGTTACAGAAATTCAATTAGGGGTTTCGTGCTTAAAGTGCTTTAAAAACGCTCCAAATTCCGAATAAGGAACATAATTCTCGAAAAATACTCAATTTCAAAGTGCTTAATTTGCTCGTTTTTTGACGCCGGGAAATAACTCTTATTGGCTAAATTAGGGAAATTCTTTTGTCAATAAATTCATTATTTCTAAATATTCATTAGTATTTTTTGGCTACAATGCGTATACTTAATATATTAAAAGGATATTTAAAAAATATGTACATTAGAAGGCGTATTTTGGTAAAATTATTGCGTTTTCCGGTAATTATCTTCTTCTTTCGGTAAAAATTGTATTTCGGTAAGTCCAGTATCCCAACCGTTTGTGATTTTACGATTTGCCTATTGAAAATGCGCGCGAAAAGAAAATGGTGAACAGTTTGGTGATCTTCCTTTTTCTTCGTTTTTTCCCCTCAAAATGTTGACTGGCAATGTGTCTGCGGGGCAGGGCATAGTAAAATGGAATAAAGTATGTCCTTGTTCAATACTTTTTCTAAATGTAGAGGTATTTTTTGTTTGTGAAACCATAAACAATTGGTCCAATTAAAAAATGGCGCATTTTGTCTGTAGCATAGACCAATGATTTTTTTTAAATCAATTCATCAACCAATTTGATGCATTTTCATATTATTCCAGGCTGTAGAATACAAAAAAAAAATATTTGAGAAAGATCCGACTTCAAATGAATTTTTTATGATTTCTTAAAAAAATGAGGTAAGGCACTTTTTTCAAGAGGCTTTTTTCTTTGTCTAAAAAAAAGGTAAAATCAATATGATTGGTTCAGTGCACTTAAAACAATACCAAAGTGTACCTAGTCTAAAAAAGAATTGCACCTACCCATTAAAAAGAATCCTCATTTATGAAGATATATTAACAAGAACCATTTATTTTATTTTTTGAATGCTCGGAACTTTACGGAAATACTAGAAAATACCTGAATATGTAGTAAGTTAAAAGAAGCTAACTATAGATTTCTTGGAAGTCAAAAAGAAAGTATAAATTTAATGATTTTTTTACCTCTTGATTAAATGAAATTATAAGATTTCAAGGTAATGGTACAAGTCCATATTTGAAATGCATTCACAGATGAAATAAAATAATTAAATATTTCATCATTGACACCATTTATTAGATAATTTAATTATCTGTTAAAACGTATTCACATAAAACAGATTTGGCCACAATAGCTGGGAGTAATATTGATCTTGGGCCATACTGCTTTTTAAATTTTCCAATACCCCTAAAAAGGGCCTATACAAATAAGGACTGCTTATCAGTAAGTTGACTATTGTCTGGGAGCTGTGATCTGACCACTTGCCTATGTGCTAAATTTTAGGGTAAAAACCAACAATTTGCTGGTCTGGATCAATTTTGACTCTGCAGCCCAAAATTGTTCTGTTTTTTTTTTTAATTTCGGTCTAAAATAGCTCAGTCAGGTAAAAAATGACTTGAAGGAAATGATTGAAATTTAGAAAGTTATGTTGAGCTTTGCACCTTACAATTACTAATAATTATTCTATTATTAATTATAATCTGGGTCACTTATCGCAAAGTTATCTGCCCTTCCTATTTTTGTTAATTCTGATGGAAAATATCTAGTTTAGGTACTGTTAAACCCTTGAGTTAATAGACAAGTGGCCAGATTATTCCTCCCAACCAATTTTCTGATAAGAATTCTCAACCTTGTGCTATTACGTCACAGTGGAATATTTCACCTGGGATTGGCAGTACATATAAGCACATAATTTTATTGAAGGCGATACTTTCAACTGAAATTCAATACCCATAATGCTTTAATAGCTTTACTTTTATAAACATCCGGGATATTGTTTACAAAAAGAAACTTGCAGAATTGAAATATTAAAATGACCCTTTGAAATGCTGGCAATGCATTTACATCCAGTAGTGGATAGAGTCAGCCATTTGTCTTTGTAACCGGGTATACGATGTGTATATAGCGGCACTTATACTGTCTCGCTATAGAGCTAGCTTTTATAGCGACGCGGTAGAGTGTCCGCCTGCAGAGCAAGTGGTCATGGGTTCGAACCCCGACAGGGGCACATAGCAATTTGTGCAGTCTATTACATCTTCAACAGATTTAAAAAGTTCCCTAGGGCCCTTTTAAGGGCAGACATCAGTTTTTTGAAAAAAAAAAATCATCTAGCTCATATATTTATTCATTTGTTTATTCATTTATGTAATAGCTACTTTTCATCATTATAATTGATTTTATTATTTTCAGCTCTGCTGTATGCAATGAAATTCTCATTGCCCTCCATACTGTTTCATGACAGTCGTAGTCCCTTGTCCATCACCGCAGTCATCTGCTATGACATGAAAGAAGTCAGCATACCCCTGACATCTCTCCACCCAGTTGACTGATGTACATCCAAGCCTTCTGAGATTTTGCAATACCTGCTGTCAACAATAACAATGTAAGATAAGTTTTTTTTTATCTTTTTTTTCAATTTTTGTAAAATATTTGTTATTCCATCTTATTTTCTAAAAGTAGTCTAGCTTAGTTCTAACAATTTTTAAACCTTATGTCTAACTTGAGACTTTAAGTCAAATACAAAATCTAGCACATTGATGCAGAAATTCTAGGAAGATGGTAGATTGCATCATTTGAATGAGTTTATGGTAAATCAGACAAAAGTTCATATGGTAATTAAAAAAACTTTTTAAATATTATTTATTATTACATAATTATTTATTAATCAATATATATGACATTATCTGAGCAATTTGTGTGTTTTGATTGATTTTAATTTTTTTAAAAGTAATATTATCTCAAAAGTTATTAGAATTGGTATAAAATGTTATTGTATGGATTAACTCTTATATTGAACAATTGAATTTGCTTAGAACCGAAGCACAGGATTAAGATTTTCCTTTGCTATAAGGCAAGTACGTTTTAAAACTTCTCATGGACAGAAAATCCTGTTTGTTCTGTGTTGTTGTGTTTCAACTCCACTATAAAAGCTTGTGTCAGCTTGTGAATTTGTAACCTAAGTGTATAAAGGTCAATACTAGTAATTGCTATGGTACTGAATAGTGCGTTTTGGTCCATCTATGAATGCTTGTGTCAGCTTGCTTTTGGTTACCTTTGTTGGATTAGATGAAATGCATCTGTGCATACAGTAAACTCCTAGCATCAGTGTAGCAAATTTTCAACATTCTGTTAATCAGACGATACGCTTCCTTGAGTGGAAGATTTGAGTAGTGGTCGCAGTTGTGGACACTTCAACATTTAGGTCAAGGGTTGTATAAACATATCAAAACATAGAGTCTAGAATTTAGAATTAAAATGCTTTTAAATTTCAATTCTGTTTGTTTTGCTATAACAGTTTATGGCATGTTGACGTAGGTAATCAAAGTGTAAAAAAGACTTTTCTAGTAATTGCTATGGTTTAGACTGTTGCTCCAATAATGGCAGTGGAAACTTGTAGGAAATTGATTTCTGTGCATACAGTGAACTCCTAGCATCAGTGTAGCAAATTTTGATCATTTCGTTAATCAGACGAAATGCTAACTGGAAGGTTAATTGAGTAAAGGTCGCAGAAAGTTTTTGGCATTGTCATAATGACAGAAAAGTAAGAGATTTCAGGCGTGGACACTTTTTAAGAACGGTTATAATTGTTGTGCATGTTTTGAGATTCAGGCAAAGGGCTGACTATAAGGATATCAAAACACCTTTTGTTATTCATAATAAGGATTGTATGAATCTATCAAAACATTTGAGGCTGGATTGAAGAAATAATTTGCTGATAAAATAATGTTAATTTGCAGCGATAATACAATGAATTTGTCACAGATTTGGAATAGCACTCTAAGTTGCATTAGGTGTTGTTGTTTTTAACACATACAACACTATTTCTTTTATAATATTGCCACAAACTAAAAGTATAATAATTATACCAAGGTATGAAGAATTTGGTTAAAAATAGACATAACAGATGCAAGTGCTTAATTTGAAGTAATTTTTGTAATGAAAAGCAATTATATAATAAAATCAAGCAGTGTGAATATAGTTTAATTTAATGTAAATACTACTAGGCTACACCAAATTGATGTTTTGTACCTTGTATTTGTCAGTTTTCATAACTGCGGGAAATTCGTGGAACAAATCATCAATTTTGTGTGGCCTAACATTTTTTTATTTTTTTAAGCAAGTTGTTTATGGAGTGCATGATGCGCTGAGCAGTTTAAGACGACCCCCGTTGTGCCCACCTTAACTTCTGGCATTGGCTGACTGTCATATTCCAAATAAGACTCTCCTGAATACATTAAACTACACAGGTGAGTCCAATTATCAAAGTAAATTGTAATAAATATGTTTAAAGGGTAATATGAAATCATCATGTTATTATTGTAGCTAACAATGGAATGGTGATTAATGGTGTGACATGGTTAGAAAGTCATAGGTACTTTCATATTTTCATCATGTTATTATTGTAGCTAACAATGGAATGGTGATGAATGGTGTGACATGGTTAGAAAGTCATAGGTACTTTCATATTTGTTTGAAGCAAAACATATTGTATTACTATCACACAGAGGAACGCATTGTATGACTATCACACAGTATAACACATTGTACGACTATCAAACAGTGTAACGCATTGAATGACTATCAAACTGAGGAATGTCTTGTATGACTATCAAACAGTGTAACGCATTGTATGACTATCAAACTGAGGAATGTCTTGTATGACTATCAAACAGAGGAACGCATTGTATGACTATTAAACAGTGTAACGCATTGTATGACTATCAAACAGTGTACACATTGAATGACTATCAAACAGTCTAACGCATTAAATGACTTTCACACAGAGGAATGCGTTGTATGACTTTCACACAGTGTAACGCATGGTATGACTATCACAGAGGAACGCATTATATGACTATCGAACAGTGTAACGCATTGTATTACTATAAAACAGAGGAACGCATTGTATGACTTTCACACAGTGTAACGCATTGTATGACTATCAAACAGTGTAACGCATTGAATGACAATCAAACAGTGTAACGCATTAAATGACTATCACACAGAGGAACGCATTGTATGACTATCACACAGTGTAACGCATTGAATGACTATCAAACAGTGTAACGCATTGAATGACTATCAAACTGAGGAATGTCTTGTATGACTATCAAACAGTGTAATGCATTGTATGACTATCAAACAGAGGAACGCATTGTATGACTATCAAACAGTATAAAGCATTGTATGAATATCAAACAGTGTAACGCATTGTATGACTATCAAACAGAGTAACGCATTGAATGACTATCAAACAGTGTAACACATTAAATGACTTATCACACAGAGGAATGCGTTGTATGACTATCAAACAGTGTAACGCATGGTATGACTATCACACAGAGGAACGCATTATATGACTATCGAACAGTGTAACGTATTGTATTACTATAAAACAGAGGAACGCATTGTATGACTTTCACGCAGTGTAACGCATTGTATGACTATCAAACAGTGTAACGCATTGAATGACTATCAAACAGTGTAACGCATTAAATGACAATCACACAGAGGAACGCATTGTATGACTATCACACAGTGTAACGCATTGAATGACTATCAAACAGTGTAACGCATTGAATGACTATCAAACAGTGTAACGCATTGAATGACTATCAAACAGTGTAACGCATTAAATGACTATCACACAGTGTAACGCATTGTATGACTATCAAACAGTGTAACGCATTGAATGACTATCACACAGAGGAACGCATTGTATGACTATCACACAGTGTAACGCATTGAATGACTATCAAACAGTGTAACACATTGAATGACTATCACACAGTGTGACGCATTGTATGACTATGAAACAGAGGAACGCATTGTATGACTATCAAACAGTGTAACGCATTGTATGACTATCAAACAGTGTAACACATTGAATAACTATGATATAGTGTAACGCATTAAATGACTATCAAACTGTGGAATGCCTTGTATGACTATCAAACAGTTTTACGCATTGTATGACTATCAAACAGAGGAACGCATTGTATGACTATCAAACAGTGTAACGCATTGTATGACTATCAAACAGTGTAACACATTGAATAGCTATGATATAGTGTAACGCATTGAATGACTATCAAACTGTGGAATGCCTTGTATGACTATCAAACAGTTTTACGCATTGTATGACTATCAAACTCAAACTGAGGAATGTCTTGTATGACTATCAAACAGTGTAACGCATTAAATGACTATCAAACTGAGGAATGTCTTGTATGACTATCAAACAGTGTAACGCATTAAATGACTATCACACAGAGGAATGCATTGTATGACTATCAAACAGTGTAACGCATTGTATGACTATCACACAGTGTAACACATTGTATGACTATCAAACAGTGTAACACATTGAATGACTATCAAACAGTGTAACACATTAAATGACTATCACACAGAGGAACGCATTGTATGACTATCACACAGTGTAACGTATTAAATGACTATCAACCAGAAGAATGCATTGAATGACTATAAAACAGTGTAACGCATTGTATGACTATCACACAGAGGAACGCATTGTATGACTATCACACAGTGTAACGCATTGTATGACTATCAAACAGTGTAACCCATTAAATGACTATCACACAGAGGAACGCGTTGTATGACTATCAAACAGTGTAACGCATGGTATGACTATCAAACAGAGGAACGCATTGAATGACTATCAAACAGTGTAACGCATTGTATGACTATCAAACAGTGTAACACATTGAATAACTATGATATAGTGTAACGCATTAAATGACTATCACACAGAGGAACGCATTGTACTACTATCAAACAGTGTAACGCATTGTATGACTATCAAACAGAGGAACACATTGTATGACTATCAAACAGTGTAACACATTGTATGACTATCACACAGTGTAACGCATTGTATGACTATCAAACAGTGTACACATTGAATGACTATCAAACAGTCTAACGCATTAAATGACTTTCACACAGAGGAATGCGTTGTATGACATTCACACAGTGTAACGCATTGTATGACTTATCAAACAGAGGAACGCATTGTATGACTATTAAACAGCGTAACGCATTGTATGACTATCACACAGTGTAACGCATTGTATGACTATCAAACAGTGTAACGCATTGAATGACTATCACACAGTGTAACGCATTGTATGACTATCAAACAGTGTAAGGCATTGAATGACTATCAAACAGAGGAATGCATTGTATGACTATCAAACCGTGTAACGCATGGTATGACTATCAAACACAGGAACGAACGCATTGAATGACTATCAAACAGTGTAACGCCTTGTATGACTATCAAACAGTTTAACATATTGAATAACTATGAAACAGTGTAACGCATTAAATGACTATCACACAGAGGAACGCATTGTACGACTATCAAACAGTGTAAAGCATTGTATGACTATCAAACAGAGGAACGCATTGTATGACTATTAAACAGTGTAAAGCATTGTATGACTATCACACAGTGTAACGCATTGTATGATTATCAAACAGTGTACACATTGAATGACTATCAAACAGTCTAACGCATTAAATGACTTTCACACAGAGGAATGCGTTGTATGACTTTCACACAGTGTAACGCATTGTATGACTATCAAACAAAGGAACGCATTGTATGACTATTAAACAGCGTAACGCATTGTATAACTATCACATAGTGTAACGCATTGTATAACTATCAAACAGTGTAACGCATTGAATGACTATCAAACAGTGTAACGCATTAAATGACTTTCACACAGAGGAACGCACTGTATGACTACCAAATAGTGTAACGCATTGTATGACTATCACACAGTATAATGCATTGAATGACTACCAAACAGTGTAACGCATTGTATGACTATCACACAGTGTAACACATTGTATGACTATCAAACAATGTAACACATTGAATGACTATCAAACAGTGTAACGCATTAAATGACTATTACACAGAGGAACGCGTTGTATGACTATCAAACAGTGTAACACATTGTATGACTATCAAACAGTGTAACACATTGTATGACTATTAAACAGTGTAAAGCATTGTATGACTATCACACAGTGTAACGCATTGTATGACTATCAAACAGTGCAACGCATTGAATGACTATCAAACAGTGTAACGCATTGTATGACTATCAAACAGTGTAACACATTGTATGACTATGAAACAGTGTAACACATTAAATGACTATCACACAGAGGAACGCATTGTATGACTATTAAACAGTGTGACACATTAAATGACTATCACACAGAGGAACGCATTGTATGACTATTAAACAGTGTGACGCATTGTATGACTATCAAACAGAGGAACGCATTGTATGACTATTAAACAGTGTAAAGCATTGTATGACTATCACACAGTGTAACGCATTGTATGACTATCAAACAGTGTAACGCATTGTATGACTATCAAACAGTGCAACGCATTGAATGACTATCAAACAGTGTAACGCATTGTATGACTATCAAACAGTGTAACACATTGTATGACTATGAAACAGTGTAACACATTAAATGACTATCACACAGTGTAACACATTAAATGACTTTCACACAGAGGAATGCGTTGTATGACATTCACACAGTGTAACGCATTGTATGACTTATCAAACAGAGGAACGCATTGTATGACTATTAAACAGCGTAACGCATTGTATGACTATCACACAGTGTAACGCATTGTATGACTATCAAACAGTGTAACGCATTGAATGACTATCACACAGTGTAACGCATTGTATGACTATCAAACAGTGTAAGGCATTGAATGACTATCAAACAGAGGAATGCATTGTATGACTATCAAACCGTGTAACGCATGGTATGACTATCAAACACAGGAACGAACGCATTGAATGACTATCAAACAGTGTAACGCCTTGTATGACTATCAAACAGTTTAACATATTGAATAACTATGAAACAGTGTAACGCATTAAATGACTATCACACAGAGGAACGCATTGTACGACTATCAAACAGTGTAAAGCATTGTATGACTATCAAACAGAGGAACGCATTGTATGACTATTAAACAGTGTAAAGCATTGTATGACTATCACACAGTGTAACGCATTGTATGATTATCAAACAGTGTACACATTGAATGACTATCAAACAGTCTAACGCATTAAATGACTTTCACACAGAGGAATGCGTTGTATGACTTTCACACAGTGTAACGCATTGTATGACTATCAAACAAAGGAACGCATTGTATGACTATTAAACAGCGTAACGCATTGTATAACTATCACATAGTGTAACGCATTGTATAACTATCAAACAGTGTAACGCATTGAATGACTATCAAACAGTGTAACGCATTAAATGACTTTCACACAGAGGAACGCACTGTATGACTACCAAATAGTGTAACGCATTGTATGACTATCACACAGTATAATGCATTGAATGACTACCAAACAGTGTAACGCATTGTATGACTATCACACAGTGTAACACATTGTATGACTATCAAACAATGTAACACATTGAATGACTATCAAACAGTGTAACGCATTAAATGACTATTACACAGAGGAACGCGTTGTATGACTATCAAACAGTGTAACACATTGTATGACTATCAAACAGTGTAACACATTGTATGACTATTAAACAGTGTAAAGCATTGTATGACTATCACACAGTGTAACGCATTGTATGACTATCAAACAGTGCAACGCATTGAATGACTATCAAACAGTGTAACGCATTGTATGACTATCAAACAGTGTAACACATTGTATGACTATGAAACAGTGTAACACATTAAATGACTATCACACAGTGTAACACATTGTATGACTATGAAACAGTGTAACACATTGTATGACTATCACACAGAGGAACGCATTGTATGACTATCAAACAGTGTAACGCATTGTATGACTATCAAACAGTGTAACACATTGTATGACTATGAAACAGTGTAACACATTGTATGACTATCACACAGTGTAACACATTGTATGACTATCAAACAGTGTGACGCATTGTATGACTATCAAACAGAGGAACGCATTGTATGACTATTAAACAGTGTAAAGCATTGTATGACTATCAAACAGTGTAACACATTGTATGACTATCACACAGTGTAACACATTGTATGACTATCAAACAGTGTAACACATTGTATGACTATCAAACAGAGGAATGCATTGTATGACTATCAAACAGTGTGACGCATTGTATGACTATCAAACAGAGGAACGCATTGTATGACTATTAAACAGTGTAAAGCATTGTATGACTATCACACAGTGTAACGCATTGTATGACTATCAAACAGTTTAACATATTGAATAACTATGAAACAGTGTAACGCATTAAATGACTATCACACAGAGGAACGCATTGTACGACTATCAAACAGTGTGACGCATTGTATGACTATCAAACAGAGGAACGCATTGTATGACTATTAAACAGTGTAAAGCATTGTATGACTATCACACAGTGTAACGCATTGTATGACTATCAAACAGTGTACACATTGAATGACTATCAAACAGTGTAACGCATTAAATGACTTTCACACAGAGGAATGCGTTGTATGACTTTCACACAGTGTAACGCATTGTATGACTATCAAACAGAGGAACGCATTGTATAACTATTAAACAGCGTAACGCATTGTATGACTATCACACAGTGTAACGCATTGTATGGCTATCAAACAGTGTAGCGCATTGAACGACTATCAAACAGTGTAACGCATTAAATGACTTTCACACAGAGGAACGCACTGTATGACTACCAAACAGCGTAACGCATTGTATGACTATCACACAGTATAATGCATTGAATGACTACCAAACAGTGTAATGCATTGTATGACTATCAAACAGTGTAACACATTGAATGACTATCAAACAGTGTAACGCATTAAATGACTATTACACAGAGGAACGCGTTGTATGACTATCACACAGTGTAGCATACTAAACGACTACCACACAGAGGAACGCATTGTATGACTATCACATAGAGGAATGCATTGTATGACTATCACACAGTATAACGCATTGAATGACTATCAAACAGTGTAACACATTGTATGACTTTCAAACAGTGTAACACATTGAATGACTATCACACAGTGTAACACATTGAATGACTATCCAACAGTGTAACGCAATTTATTGATTGTACTCAATAATCATTTCATCACTAGTCCCTGCATCCTGAACGCACATTTATTAACGTTAAGAATGTTGAAATAATAATCAGACGAAATGCTTTCTTAACTGGAAGGTTTTGAGTAGAGGTCGCAGAAAGTTTTTGGCATTGTCATAATGACAGAACAGTAGTGATTTTAGGCGTGGACACTTTTTTAAGAACGGTTAAAATTCATGGGCATGTTTTGAGATTCAGGCAAAGGGTTGTATAAAGATATCAAAACATTTGAGTCTAGATTTAAGAATTGAATTTCCAACACCTGTTGCGATTCATAATAAGGATTGTATGAATCTATCAAATTATACCCAATTATGAAGAATTTGGTTTAAAATGGACATAACAGATGCAAGAGCTTAATTTGAAGTATGTAATGAAAAGCAATTATATAATAAAATCAAGCAGTGTGAATTAGTTTTTATTTAATGTAAATAATACAAGGCCACACCAAATTTATGTTTTGTACCTCGTATTTATCAGTTTTCATAACTGCGGGAAATTCGTGGAACAAATCATCAATTTGGTGTGGCCTGACATTTTTTTATTTTTTTTAGCAAGGTGATTATGAAGTGTATGCGGCGCTGAGCAGTTGAAGACGACCACCGTCATGCCCACCTTAACTTCTGGCATTGGTTGACTGTCAGATTCCAAATAAGACTCTCCTGAATACATTTTAAACGACACAGGTAAGTCCAATTATCAAAGAAAATTGTAATCAAGATGTTTAAAGGGAAATATGAAATTATCATGTTATTATTGTAGCTAACAATAGAATGGTGATGAATGGTGTGACATGGTTAGAAAGTCATAGGTACTTTCATATTTGTTTTAAGCGAAACATATTTGCATGATATCAAACAGTATCAATGTTTTTAATTTATTTTTCCTCGTTGAGATTTTAATAACAAAAAAATGGATAGAATATGCCTCTGTTTAAACCCCCATTTTTTTTTTTATTAATTAGGGATGCTAATGAATATTCGAATATTCGATTGAACCTTTAATATTCGAATGTCAAAATTGGTATTCGAATATTTGATGTTTTATTGTTTGATTAAAAAACCTTTTCCATACAGCTGTGTTGTTGTATATATTCGCTTGCATTGCTTTTACAACGATTGGTCCCTAATGCCAGAGGCGTGAACGTGATGACACTATACACGCGTCACATAAGGAACACATCATCGGGGACAGAAAACAGTACCCGTAATTTTACGACATCTGGCTATTAGACAAGTGACATCAAACAAGTTTCAATTATTTTCGGTAAATTTTAATGACCATGTCAAACAATGATATACAGAATCAGCTATCAAAGTGGTGTCATGGCTGCCAATTTAACTGCAATAATCGCCGTAATTATATGAATGACATGTGCTGGTTTCGTGCTCTAAACTGTTATCCATGTTTCAACATAACGTTCTTGCTTTAGAATGTAACTGTATAGAATAGCGTTTTAGGACATTGTTGTACAATAGATGAGTTAATATTCAGGGTTATTTTCGTTTTATTATTGAACTAATTCCCAAGTAGGTCCGGTGTTTCCATAGTTATGCTTAGTAGAAATCAATCCCAGAACGAGGCTGGGCGTCCAGGTACAGAGCGACCATCCGTTGGTGCATCACGATATTCAACCGAAAATTTACAATCATGGCCTTGTTTTCAAATACAAATGCTGTTAAATTGAAATTAATTAGGGTTTTTGTTTGTTAGGAATATCTGGCTTTTTGTTGGATTTATTTTCTGTAAATAGGGAATTGCAGAGGCTAATTTAGGGGAAAATCAGCGTCCATCGCGTGTACCTGCTATGACAAAAGACCCGGCTATATCTGTAGCGAAGACTTGTAGTAGTTTACTGCATTTTTTAAATATTCATTTTGGTCATCAAATATTCGAATATTCGATCGAAAGAATTACCGAATATTCGAATATCAATTTTGCCATTCGTTTGCATCCCTAAAAAAAACATATTCTGAAAGATAAGTAGATAATATATGGTTCAATTTTTCAGGATCAGTGTGTCCCAACTTAATACTACAAATGATGCCCTTCCAACTAAAATGATGTTCTATTGATGAGAGGTCATGGTAAGATTTTATTGAAACAAATGAAACATGTTGATGTTTTAGTAATTGCTACATTTCATGGGCAGTTGAAACTTGCAGGGGATTGATTTCTGTGCAGACAGTGAAATCCTAGAATCATTGTAGCACTAAAATATTCTGTTGAGTCTGCATGTCTGTATGTAATTTATCAAAAAAAAATCATCATCATTATCATCATCACCACCACCACCACCACCACCATTATTATACCACCACTTGAATATTGAATACAGTGTGTTTATAAAAACAAAAACCAAGTCAAATAAGTTTTATATAAAATACATCATCTCAATCAGAAGTGACTGCCTTGTGGATAGACATGGCTGTCAAATCCGCTCTAAAAGATCCAACATAGTGTTTAATGCAGGCTGGAATAACCTATAACTCTTCATAACCCAGTGTTGTTGACTTTGTAATATTCAGTCTTTTTCCTGCATGAAAGAAATAGGACTTCTGATTATCAACCAGCAGAAACTACCACAGTAAAATTGAAATGCACAAGTATTATACATTCTGCACTAATATCCGCTTTAGCCATGGGTAAGGGGTGGTAGGCCAAAATATGTCGTTGTTGTGCATATGGTTGATAATGATTCACAACAGTCTGGGGTTTTGATGAGACCTACACCAAGCAAATGAGTTTTCGCTAGTGCCCAAGCAGTTGTGGGTTCGAGCTCCAAAACATGCACAACTTATGCTCACAGGTTAACTTTGAAAATATATTTGTAAACTAATAACGGGTATACATGTTAAGTCTAATATTTTTTCTAAGATAAAATAATCAAATTAAAGAGTACATACTCATATACATAAATAATGCACATAAGTACATGTACAATATGTTACATATATAATAAACATGAGTACATGGAAAAACATTTAGCTAATAAAACTGATTTAAATATTCCAAAAGACAAATTAAAACACAAACGTTTGAACTCATACACATACCAAACTGCTCAAGGTCTACTTACATTCATAACCCTTTGACACGAATATCTGAATATTCCAGTTCCATGATGTTTGTTGACAGTTTGTTATTTTCGACAGAAAATCTTCTTACGCGTATAATTCACTTATAATCCATGTTTTACTGTAATGACACAAGTTGTTAGATGTATCGTAATCAACTGTCAGCGTGCACTTTTAGTGTTTATTTATTTTAAACGTATATTCATGAGAAAAACATCACCGAGGTTCCAAATATTTTGATGTAGAAATTCCATTATTGACCAATGAATAGCAGGGAAATACCTTCTGTTTCTAAAAATAGCAACATCCGGTACAGACCAAATACGTCCGATGTTCGTCGCGCTCTGTTATGGCGAGTGACGATATAATGTCGATGTTACCCGAATTGTATTACATGGCTAATACCTTAATAAGTATGGTATATTGAATAAACACTAATCTGCAAAGTTATTTATTGTTTTCGATGTTTTTCAAAACATGCAATTTAAATGTAAGCGTGATTTTTATTAATAAATATCTTTAATGTAGGTTAACATAACTGTAAGGCCTCATAGAAGCGCAATTGTCCCCTCTGACGTCATTCCCCATGTGCTACATTTTGATCTTTAACAGTGAATGGCATTTTTAGAAAAAAATACTCAACATGTCTAACAAGGTCAAACTTTGCAAGTGTGACCAAGCCAAGCCTCTGTATTGATCTAGATCATCGAATAATCGATCAGGGTAAACAAACGCATGTTTTAACGGGTGTTCGGGATTTGTGCCCTGTTCGGAAATGTAACTTCAACCTGAGTAAGGTTATAATGACTTTACAAAGGTTTGCGGCTTACCATTTGAAGGAAATGGCCATTTCTGCTTTTTATGAAAATACCACAGGTGCCAATACTTGTCTCTTTAAGTGTTAATATATCATTGTATGTGTTGCATATAGCATAAAATTGAACTATAGGAGTTTTGAAGTCTGTTTTGGCAAAAATATTACTTAAAAGTCCTGACCCGGAAATAGCTTACTTGGGTTTTTTCCAATAATTTGGTCATGTGATGCAGGTACAAATACAAGGCCATTTGCATTGGATAAAAAAATTCTGTTTCGTAGCCATTCTGTTGCCAACTTACAGCGTAATTTGAGAGAAAGGGGTGTGATTCTAGGAAGCCTGCATTAGTAGAGCTATGTAGTTTGGCACAAGAGCTGAGGATTGAGGTTCAGATCCCGATGGATTATTGGAAGATCGGCCTGAAGTTGTCAGTCACAGGTTGACAACTTAAGTGACATGTGCCTTGTGCCTTCACAACGGCTGTCTGGGACTACCAATTTGTCTAGCGTGCCAGTCCTGTCAATTTTTAGCCGGATTTCATCTTAGAATTACGGGTTATAGAATGGCGAAAAACGAGCGGTTAGGTGGGCGTACGCGCATAAACAATTCTGCTTTAAACTTTTCATTTTATGTAATAAAATCAAGTTTTTATCCAATGGTTATCAAACTTGGTCAGACTATTTGCCGGCATGTTATCTTGAATATATATGAATATGGGTCATCTCGGGTCAAAGACTAGGTCACTAGGTCAAATCTTTAGAAGAAATATTTCACGGTAATAAATTCAACAATTTTTTATCAAATCTTGATAAAACATGGTCAGAATGCTTGTCTGAATTATATCTTGCATATTTATTAATATGGGTCAACCCAGGTCAAAATCTAGGTCAAATCTTAGGAAAAATGTTTCCACTTCATAAATTCAACATTTTTTTTCTTATCTTGATGAAACTTAGTCAGAATATTTGTCTGCATAATATCTTGCTTATTTTTTATATCGGTCATCGCGGGTCAAATTCTATGTCACTTAAGGTCAAATCTTAGGAAAATCTTTCCACGTCATAAATTCAACAATTTTTCTCAAATGTTTGTGAAACTTGGTCAGAATAATTGTCTGCATAATATCTTGAAAGTTCATTAATATGGGTCATCCCGGATCAAATTCTAGGTCACTAGGTCTAATCTTAGGAAAATCTTTCCACGTCATAAATTCAACAATTTTTGTCAAATCTTTATGAAACTTGGTCAGAATAATTGTCTGCATAATGTCTTGAAAGTTCCTTAATATGGATCATCCCCGGTCAAAATCAAGATCACAAGGTCAAATCTAAAGAAAAAGAATTCCACGGTCATAAAAATTCATTATTTTTTGTCAAATCTTTATGAAACTTGGTCAGAATATTTGTCTACATGTTGTCTTAAACATTTGTGAATATGGGTCACCTCAGACCAAAAAGTAGGTAAAATCTTAGGAAATATTTTCCTGATGTCATAAAAAAAAAGAAATCTTAGATCCCTAGGTCTCTGGGACAGATCTTATTGGAAAAGTGGTAAAGCTGATGTATTAATAGAATGTTCATTTTTCCTCACACAAATGGAATAGATTCTGTTGATCAGGTTATTTGTTTGAATGATATCTCCGATAAGTATAAATATGGGTCTTTTTGGTTAAAAATACTAGGTCACTAGCTCAAATTCTAGGTTTACAAAATTGCATCATCAAATAAAAAATCCGGCTTTAATGCGGTGTTGCCGCATTGGCGTCTTGTTTACATTTGTAATTACTTAATTACATTTAATAACTATGACCATGCCTCCCTAAGGTCATATCACCAGCTTGAGGGATATTCTAAGTTCCAAGATACACGAGATATTTAGACTGTGCCATATCCAAATACTGGTAAGACTCTGTCAGTATGTGGTGTTTATATATACTATACTTTGATTATAATAATGATGATGATGATGATATGATGATGATGATGATGATGATGATGATGGTGGTGGTAGTTTTGTAAATTTTTACAAAAATCTTGTCATTATGCATGTACATTTACCACCATTTGTAAACAAAATATTTTTTTAAATAATATACAAATTCCATGTGTGCAAATATCATGGAGTTTAACAGCAAAGGGAATTATGTCTCCCCCTCTCTGGGGGAGACATATTGTTTTTGCCCTGTCCGTCAGTCCGGTAGTCCGTCAGTCCGTCAGTCCGTACGTCACACTTCGTTTCCGATCGATAACTGGAAAACCGCATGACCTAGGATCACCAAACTTGGTAGGGAGGTTGGTCGTGAGGTGTAGAGGATCCCTATTGTTTTTGGGGTCACTAGGTCAAAGGTCAAGGTCGCGGCGACCCCCAGTATAAAAAACATTTCTGCTCAAAATCTTGAGAACGGTTTGACCTAGGTTCACCAAACTTGGTAGGGAGGTTGGTCATGAGGTGTAGAAGATCCCTATTGTTTTTGAGGTCACTAGGTCAAAGGTCAAGGTCGCGGCGACCCCCAATATAAAAAACATTTCTGCTCAAAATCTTGAGAACGGTTTGACCTAGGTTCACCAAACTTGGTAGGGAGGTTGGTCATGAGGTGTAGAAGATCCCTATTGTTTTTGGGGTCACTAGGTCAAAGGTCAAGGTCGCGGCGACCCCCAATGTAAAAAACATTTCCGCTCAATATCTTGAGAATGGTTTGACCTAGGTTCACCAAACTTGGTAGGGAGGTTGATCATGAGGTTTAGAAAACTCCTATATTTTGGGGGGTCACAAGGTCAAAGGTCAACGTCGCTGTGACCTCTAATGTAAAAAAATATTTCCGTGCAATATCAGGAGAATGCTTTGTTCGTTTCCGATCGATAACTTGAAAACCGCATGACCTAGGATCACCAAACTTGGTAGGGAGGTTGGTCGTGAGGTGTAGAGGATCCCTATTGTTTTTGGGGTCACTAGGTCAAAGGTCAAGGTCGCGGCGACCCCCAATATAAAAAACATTTCTGCTCAAAATCTTGAGAACGGTTTGACCTAGGTTCACCAAACTTGGTAGGGAGGTTGGTCGTGAGGTGTAGAGGATCCCTATTGTTTTTGGGGTCACTAGGTCAAAGGTCAAGGTCGCGGCGACCCCCAATATAAAAAACATTTCTGCTCAAAATCTTGAGAACGGTTTGACCTAGGTTCACCAAACTTGGTAGGGAGGTTGGTCATGAGGTGTAGAAGATCCCTATTGTTTTTGGGGTCACTAGGTCAAAGGTCAAGGTCGCGGCGACCCCCAATGTAAAAAACATTTCCGCTCAATATCTTGAGAATGGTTTGACCTAGGTTCACCAAACTTGGTAGGAAGGAAGTACAAATTTCATGTCCATCATTGATTATTTCTCACCTACGACCACACAATGGGGGAGACATGCGCTTTTTCAAAAAAGCAATCTCTAGTTTTTCAATGGTTTTATCAGACGCTTAATTGTTATGCCATCATTGCGGGTAAAAACAATTCATATTGAATTAATGATGCATAAAATGTATGTTTTATTCTTTGTTGCAGCCTTTGTTGCTGTGAAGGCCAATATGAAACCCTGGACGATTGATAAAGATCCAATAACCAAGAGAGGCTACTACAGCTGTTGGATCATGATGAAGAATAGTGAGGAGGGATCCATTTAATCTGCTTATTGCAGTTGCAAAGAAGGGTAATGGTCTAATTTACTCTTCCTTCACTTCACTTCATGTATAATACTTGCCACAGATTCAGAAAAGTATGTGGCCAGTCCTGGGAATCGGACCAGGGACCCCCTTCTTGGAAGTTGTATGCTCGACCAACTGAGCTAATCACCCTGGATAACTGATATACTTAGCACCGTGATATAGATCCCCTCTATCTTAGAATTTGTCCCCAAATTTCTATACTGGACCATATAACCACTGGCTATATTTGTTTAATTGCAGTGTCTTAGTCTTACTAACATGCAGGGTACTGGCCACGGTCCCTTGTTGGACACAATTTCTCACATATTCCGAAGAGTTTGCAGCCAGTCTGGAGATCAAACCCAGGACCTCCTTTGTGCACAAAAAATGCTCTATCTACTGAGATAACCAGCCCTGGATAACTTGTATTCTCTGATCTGTATAACGGTTCATTACCCTGAACATTGTTTGAGTTGTACAAAAAACATCCAAAGATATAATATAATATTTAATTTGTTATTTAGTCATATTTTTATCTTAGCTTAATTATTGATACTGTTATATAAACCCACTCCAAATTATAAGATATTACTTGATGCCATAATTATTTATTATATTTATCTATAACTGTGTTAAGGCATGGTTGCATAATGTGGCTGCTCAACTTAATAACATTGCTTTTTAATAGCATTGATGGATGCTGTCGACATGTTGTGGCAACCCTCTTTGGAAGTCCTTGACTTTGTACAAGACCAGCTGCACTTCAGGGCCATGTATGTAAATTCGGCGTGCTTCTCAGGCCCATCAACTTGGCAAACCTATTCCTGCTTCACAACTTGAGACTTCAATTATGGCGGAACCCAGGTATATTTCATTTGTCTTCAGTTTCATTTTCTTTAAGATAAGTTCTATATTTAGCATCCACCATCTGAATTTGAGTCAGAGGTAATAGGTGAACTAAATGTTTTCTAAAAATAACCAGGCTGTGTCTGTATTAGTGATTGGCTCAGGCTAAGTACCTATTTTGAGTTAATATAAGTATTGAAAAAAATAATTTCTTCTGCATTGTATGTTTATTGATGAATGTGTGTACATAAATTATCTGCATAATACTACCAAAAATGCTCCCCTATTTACTAGAAACTGATGTTCTTTGATTTTTGTAACATGTTTAAGTTTAAACTGAATAAAAATGTAATGAAATATTAAAGGTCAGAAAATATTAGTTTATCATCCCTCGCCACTGTCTGAAACCCAGTCAATTAGTTGATATATCTATGTATAAATAGATGTATGTTTAAAGATGGAAATAAACTGCCCACCAGCCCCATCTTAAGATGATAACCTTAACATTTCTTTCTCTGGCCTTTTCTTACATGTCTACAGTTTAAAGTTTTTGTTTCCTGTTTGCAGCACACAGACAGCAATGCCACTGTATTCAATATTGTCTGACGAGTATCCAGTGCCTGATCCAAACAATTTCCTTGAAAAAGTGAAAAGTCTTCACCAAGCAGCCAGCGGATTACGGGCCGTGAATGACTGTTCAAATAATAAGAATTGTAATTTATCACCTCTGAGCGTCAAACCACTGATGAGCGGAACAATTTATGAAGGAACATCAATGTGAATCTATATCTTTTAACTGTGCTAATATATTTATTCATTATAATCTTACTTATTCAGAGACTGAATGTGAACATATTGAAAAATTAAAAAGGGATCAATCTAAAAACAAGAAAAATATTGATGCATATAGCATTAAGTCGGCGCATTAAAATTAGAAGAAAAACGTGCATGTAGATAACCAAAAAGGTTATTATTTCAATGATAATATGTTGGGTATACATATATTCAAAGGACATTGTGGTTGATAATATTGTTACAATAGTTTATGTCCGGAATTATAGATATTCTGTTTTGTTTCTAAGCTAATCATCCGGTACAAGCTAAATTATACCAAAAATATACACACGTTTTTGGAAGAAATAGAGGCAATGGTCTAGTACATGAAATTCAATAGCATGAGCTTAACCTTTTATTTGTACCGGCATGGGAAAACCCAGTTATATGAATTCTGGGCTAAATATATGTTATATTTTTGATTTTGTGAACACATATTACTCTTGAGTAAATAGAACGGGGATAAAAAATACTATACATTAAAAGGGAATTATTTGGAGTTCATTCTGTCGAATGACATTTTCAAACAAACAATTAAGCTCAATGTTAATTTTTGAAAACTCGCCTTTTTGCTGTCGCCAAGGGAGATTACTGCGTAAGATGTTTAAAAACAAAGGATATTGTAATAGTACCGTGTAACCTTCATCTATTTGGGGGGAAGTTGGTATCAATCGGAACACCTCAGCTAGTATCTATCTCAAAGCTTGCCGGAGGTGGCCAAGTTGTTATGATTGAGTTGGTATTTAAAATAAAAAATTTCAAAATGATAAGCAGTGCTATTATAATTTAAGGTTTCAGTATCAATTAAAGTGTAAAGTTTTATACTAAACTTAACATTTTATCATGCAACGTGTAAAATATTGAAAGCATTGTTCTGCAATTTATGAACGGGTCCCTTGGTTGGAATAATTCTTAAGTAATAACAAATATAGAAGGGCGCTGACTAATAATAACTGGCATCGGATGAGAAAAGGACTATTTACTGCATCTAATTTTCATAAAATAAGACATTCAACTGATTTACATCAATTACAAAAAAAAAATCAGTGTTTGCAGAACACTCTATACCAGACTCCATATTATTTGGACTGATTAGAAAATAAAGCCTGTGACATTTTTATAAAGACACATAGACATTGTTCTGTTAAAGTTCCTGGGCTAGTTGTTTTTAATGAAGACCCAGTTTTAGCTTGTTCACCAGACTGAATAGTTGATTGCATAATATATGGTAATTTTTTTATTGAAATAAAGTGTATGTCTAGTATAAATATAAGTGTTTTCACCCTTGGCTTGAAACTTTCAAATGTCTGTGTTGAAGATGAAAACAATAATTTAACATTGAGGCATTCACATGCATATTTTGACCAAGTACGAGGACAAATGGGAGTTAACTGGCCTCACCAGATGTGTGTTGGTTAGGTACACACACAAAGGCATTTGTTCCTTTACTGTTGACTTTGATGAGGCATTTTGGAATAATTCTAAAAATAAGTTGTTGAAGTTTTACACTGATGCATACTTTCCACTTCTGAAAAACATATGCTGTACAAATTGAAAGACAAATTCATTGCCTGTGTTCATCTCATGTAAACAACATTTCAGTTTTATTACAACTGTTATTTTTATAAGACTTTTTAACATAATTATATTTTTTTGAATCTAGAACATATGTTAAAAGAATTGTTACTCTTGTGAGATCAATTTACATCTTAAAGGTATACGGTGCACACATGGCATTCTTGTATTTTTCCATCCATTTGATTTTGATGCCTTGTGATACCATATTATTTTGGTATAATTTGTACATGCAAGTATATTGCTTTCCTGATATTCATACATGAAAACCATCAAAGGCAATATATCTACAATTCAATATTATGGTCCAAGGAAAACAATCACAATTGCAATATGCTAACCTGCTTTTTATGACAATGTTACACACTGACAAAGTTTAACTTTTTTGTTCTATATTTCAAATACAATTGGAGCAATCTTTAAATGAACAAAATTCATATTTGTATTAATGTTTTATTGAAAAAACTTGCATATTCTTTCTCTACTCAAATAGCCATTCAAAATGATACTAACATCTTATAGAATCACCAAGTACCAAGAAATCTCATTATTGTATATTTGGTGCCTTCAGATAATATTGAGCATTATTTTAATAGTCAGAATTTGTCATTTACATGTTAAATTTTAAAACTGCTACTGGTAAGCAGTCTTAAGTTCCTTGTTGAATTGATAAAGGTAATTTTTACTAAGTTTTTATCAAATACTGCATATGTATAATTGTGATAAATTACTGTACCTGAATGTTAGCTTTAGCAATGTTATCCTGAGCTCTGTCAACAATACTATAATGTTTGTTGGTAAATGTTAATATTTTTTTGTTATTTTTTTATATGTTATGTATGTCTGTTATTCATGTCAGAAAATAGCTCATTGAGCTAACGTTTCTTGTTAACACACACCCGACTAAATAAAGATTCTTGTATCTTGTATCTCTTGTATCTTATAAGTGTTATTGAATAACATATTCATATTGAAACATACAAGTCTCTCTCTGCATGAGCTTTTGTACCATATTTGATGTATAAATACCATTAAACATTGTTCAATGTTTGCATCTGTTGTATATTCCATCTATCTTCTGATATGACAAAAAGCAAGTTATTAAATGAGGGAGTAAATGATCCAGTTGTTTTTGTGTTCTTGCACCCGACTTAACCTACAAGATGTAGGTTTTAATGGTTGAGTGGAAATTCAAAATTCAGGTTCAAGATTGTCATCACACATTTATTTTGAAATATAAGTAATGTGCATACACATTGCTTTCATAGTTCCAGTTTGGGTTTTGGTTTTAAAACAAAAGTATACATTATTCCTTGACACAAGTATACATGTACGTGAAAATGCTTAATTTTAATACAAAATAAGAAGGCAAACTTATAAACTCATTTGGCAACTGTAGAGTATGTGGCATATATTTTAGGCGAGACATGGCTGTAAGTAATGCTAATAACTGCAGCAATTGTTGTAATTTGCCTCAACAGAAATCGAAACTTAAATGGAATTATGCCTGACAAAATTTTAAAGGTCCTCATTCTTCGGATAGCTCTTTCAACATGTATTCTTACAGAGGAAATAGATCTTGGATGTTTAATTGCTTTACTCAGCTGAGGCATTTTCCATGTGTAAATGCCGGTATATTAAGTGAAGCTTTCTTTGGAAGTAACAAGTGCCTTATATTAAAATCAAAGCGCTTTAAGCGTTGAATGGCTTTCGGCCTGCAACGTTTTGTGAGTATAGTCATGTAATTGTAAAACATAATTATTAACAAACGTCTTAAGATAGTATATGCTCGCTCATCATTTCCTTCGCAAAAACTTTTAGAGTTTAATATTAATTCTCAATGAGATCATGAAGTATAAGTCACTTGAAATGTGGAATACGCCAAATAGTTACTTATAAGGTATGGAGTAATTCTCAATATCATATAAAACCTTATCTGGAGTTTTGGTTTCATAAACAATGCACTGCCACGGATAAACCATTAAGGAATTTTTAGTAGAATCTACTCTACACTTCAAACTTGACTTAGGCATATTTAATTTACTACCAGAGTATGCCAGCTAAACCAAATCCATCCCAACAAAATACATTGGACATATTAATTAGGTTTATGTTTAAGGCTTCTTTCTACAACGCCAAATACCTCTGGATAAAATCACCCACATACTATTTATTCCCTGTATGTTTTATGTACATATATCTTAATAATGCCCTCAACATATGTCACTCGTGGACAAAATGAACAGATTTATATCAGTTATTTTTTAAATATGCATATGCATTATGCTACATGCTCAAGATATTGGACTGAATTAACTGAGATAAACTTAGAAATATTCACATCCTTTCCGTTTCATTCGGCATAACATGACTATGACAGAAAGTGTAGCAGGTCGATAGCCTGTCAACGCTTTACGCGATTTGATTTGAATGATAAAAGTGAATAATATACATTTAGTAATGGTTAAAAGGTTGTTAGTATGTACTTATACAAGAGAATGGTTTTATGCGACACACATTTTACAAACACAAGTAAAAACTAACAATCTCAATAAAAAATGTCAAATAATAGCCAATTAAGGCAATTTAAAACATAGAAAATATGCTTATGAATAAACTACAATAACTAAAAAAACTGATTATGGGATAAAATGAAGTATTATAATTTCATTTAAATTTTATGAATTGATATGTTACGCCTAATTACCATTTTATTGCAGTATAATACGATCCATATTGTTTCCAGATTTTAACGACTTCTCAAAGTTAATTTCCCGGAAATAACTCTGTCCGAATGTGATGACCCACATTCTATTCTTAAGTACAATGTACATGTAGATATTATCGGTCCCCGGCCGAAGCAAAATCTAAACACAGGTATATAGGATTCTGGTTTTTATACTGTGTTCTGTAACTTGCCGATATAAAAATAATTGAGTTTTATACAATTTCAATGGCGTTATACGAGGTATGTTAGGAAAGTTCCCGGACTGAACGCATTCCTTTTGAAAGGTTCATTGTATTATAATGAAACTAAGTATGGATTTACTACATCTATTATTCCATATCACTCTAAAATTTCGATTCCATACATATAACAGCAAAAAAGTTACAATAAATATAAAACATGTACCAACGATATGGCAGTTCAACCCGACGTTAAAATTTATATTACGTCAACGTCAATTCAGTTTACTCTTTCTCAAAATAGCGGCCATGTTTGAAACCATTGTTTATCAAATGAAGACATTATTGTCTGCACGTGACAACGTAGGCTCTCGAGATCGTCGAATCGGATTCCGCATAGCTGGGCTTTAACGGCCGGGAAAAGCGCAAAATCAAGTGGCACAAGGTCTGGGCTGTAGGGGCGTGCTCCAAACTGCCGATCCCAAGAACATCCAACTCCAACTCTGTGTACCGGGCCCTGTGCGCTGGGGCATTGTCCTGGTGTAAGAGAACAATTTCTATGTCCTCTTCCATGCCGGGCCTCTTCTTGCGACCATATCCCGCCTCACAACCTGTTCAATAAATAACACAAAATTAAATACCAAGTTGACTATTTGAAAAATAATGCATTGTGAGGTTACACCGTTTCACTGCTGTTATGATTGAATTTATGCATCAGTTCTCTATATTTGATTCATAGCATGATTATATAAATGTGTAATTTTGTTTATAAATGTGTTTATAAAAATGTTTACCTTTGAATAATACGCTGCATTTACGGTAACGCCGGGACAGCTTGTGTCAAGATTACACCGTTGGCGTCCATAAATACGATGAACATGAATTTCGATTTCGTCACCCGGGCCTTCTTTGGTGGTGGTGAAGACGATGTTTTCCAGACCATCCTTTGCTGTTTAGTCTCTGGGTCGAACAGATGAAACCACGTTTCATCCGTTGTGATTATTCTTTGAAGAAATCTGTCCCCTTCACGTCAATAGGACCTCAAAAAGTTCAATGATTTATTCACCCTATCCTTCATCTGATTGTCATCCAACAGCCTTGGTATTCAACGTGCGCACACCTTTATAAGCTGTTGCTACCCCAATGTCACATTCCTCGGCCACTTCCCGTGTAGACACTCGTCGGTCCCCATCAAGCATCGACTATTTCGGGCTTTTTCGCCACAAGTGCCGTCTTCCCACATCTCTCTTCGTCGGATGTTGACTCGCACCCCTCCTTAAAGCGTATAAACCACTCAAAAACAGCTGTGCGACTCAAAGTTTGGTCTCCAAACGATTTCTTCAACTTTATAAATCTTTTCGACGGTAAAACATCTAAACTCTGAAGAAATTGTATCACGACACGCTGTTTTTCAATAATTTAGCATTGCATGTTTGCTTTGAGCACCTGTTTTGGATTTTGTTTTGCGAGGCGGTGTCTGCTCAAATGATGTCATGCGTAATTTACTAATGACGTCATGTTGTGGTTCGACGTCAAGATGACGTTTCCCACGTTTTTTAACATCGTTTAATGTGAACATTATAGGAATAAATAAGGCTTGCTCCACATAAGCAAATATAAAGTTGCTATGAATTTTTAGGATGTATTGACTTAGGCGAATGTCTGCTTATTATCAAAATGAATATATATGTGTCTCAACTTGACCGAAGTTTCAAAGCTCTACGTTGAAAAATAACAAAGTTATTAGTACAGTCTGGGAACTCTCCGAACATACCTCATATAAAGCAAAACGCAGCTTATTCGAACTATATTAACCGCATAACATAGATTGAACACTCATTACAGCGCTATTATTTATTGCAAGCTAATAAATATGCAGAACGCAGTTCATAGCTATTAGAGCAGATTGCTTACTAGGTATTTTCGATGTATATGCTAATGTAAGTTAGGCCGGTGACCACCGTAGTTCTAACCGCGCTGGGGATGATACGCCCGTGCATGCATTAATTCGCCAAAAGTTTGAAATGTTATGTCAATCTGCTGATGCGATTTCCGAGATACGGTTATAAAAGTCTGCAGGCCTAGCGGCCTACAGCCTAACCAGGATCAGCCATTCAATATTGTTTATAAATCCTGAAACTTGTAAAATTTTGGCATCACTTATAGAACTTCGGTAAATGCTACCTATAAATGTTATAGCCTTATTATGTTATGTTTGACTGTATATGAACGCTTATAATTTGACCATGTTGCCTTTTAAGCAGCTGGCCTCAATGGCTTATCCTATAAGCAATAAAACAAAATTTACTACACTGTATGATGATGGTGCAGAATGATATTTTATTTAGTGTGCATTAGATTTTCAGCTTATGGACAAGAAAGACATCTCGTACAACCATTAAATATGTATGTGTATTATATTATCATAAAACCATAATATTGTGACATTAATATTAGTCTCAATTGAAAGTATGATACCTAGTGAAAGAAACTTACTTAATGTTTAAGATTTACATATTATTATGTGAAACACATCTTGATAATCGGCTGCTCCTTATTCTTCGTATTTTGTTGGTATGCAGGCAGACTGGCAGGTAGGTATACAGGCAGGCAGGCTCACACGTCTCTTTTAACACGCCCTCAAATCAATCCCCTATATACAAATTATGAAATACGCTATCACTAGAGCATGTGGCAAAGTCTGTGGTGACTGTATTTTTTCATTCATGTCTTCACAGGGGCAGATCCAGGGCTCGATGTTAGAGGGGCATAAGTTAGGGGCGCAACCTTTTGACTTGCGCCCCTTCAGAACGGAAATGTATTTGGTTTAAAGTTCTGGGAGGGGAGTTAGGGTGTACTCCCCCATGACAATTTGAACAATTTTTTGTCTGAAATTGTGAATTTTGGGTATGTTTGATCACTTCTTCTCTTCTATTGAATAATAATATATATGTTTTGACATTTTAAGGGTGATCGCGGCCGGGTTCACGCCCGAGGAACATAAAAACATTTCTGTAGAACAAGAAAATTCCAATGCTGACATGGGCCCAATTAAGAAAAAGAAACAGTTGAAAAAGACAACAAATGTCCCACTGACCAAGGTACCAAACCGACACAGTTAAAGGAACAGCAAAAGGTGGCTTCTGTTTGGACTTTTTTTGAAACTGGAAAACAGATGGTCGATTTGTTCAAGCAATTCTCATGCACATTTGAGGTTTCTGATTCTGTTTTATTTAATAATATTGAAGAACCAAATGCAATTTCAGAGGAGGTATCTTGTCCACAAGCTACTGCATTGACAAAAAACATGGACAGCTTGCAGGGTGGCCTTGAATTTCCTAGATGGAGAAGTACCTGAACCATCAACCATGATTGTCAATGAAAATGAGGATGAATTACCAGGTCTGACAAAAACTGTTAAGTGATAAATTGTTCAATACATATATGAATGACTAGAACCATCACTCATTAACAATTTTGCGTTAAAGTTTTCATTTTATGTAATAAAATCAAGAGTTTTTATCCAATGGTAATCAAACTTCATACAATGGTAGATCATAATGAGAGGAAGTACAGTGTACTATAACCATAACTTTATTCTTGCTTCTGAGTTATTGCCCCTTGTTACTGTTTTTTGTCCCGAGTATAACGTGAAAAGTACTGGATGGAATTCATTGGAACTTCATACAATGGTAAAGCACAGTGAGAGGAAGTGCAGTGTACAATAACCATAACTCTATTCTTGCTTATTACCGAGTTATTACCCCTTGTCACTGTTTTTTGTCCCGAGTATAACGTGAAAAGCACTGGATGGAATTCATTGGAACTTCATACAATGGTAAAGCACAGTGAGAGAAGTGCAGTGTTAAAGAACCATAACTCTACCTAAACTAATTACTGAGTTATTGTCCTTTTTGTTGTTTTTTGCTGTCTATTTTTTCCAGACATTAACTTGCATACTACTGGATGGAATTTATTAAAACTTCATACAATGGTAAAGCACAATGAGAGGGAGTGCAGTGTATAGGAACTGCAATTCTATTTCAGCCAATTACAGAGTTACTGCCCTTTGTTACATTTTTCTTGTCCGGAGCATAACTTAAAAACTATTGGATGGGATTTAATAAAACCTTATTCATTGATAGATCATAATGAAAGGGAGTGCAGTGTACAGGAACCGCAATTCTATTTCAGCTTATTACATAGTTAGTGCCCTTTGTTACTTTTTCTTGTCCGGAGCATAACTTGAAAACTATTAGATGGAATTTAATAAAACTTCATACAGTGATAGATCATAATGAGAGGAAGAGAAGTGCACAAGAACCATAACTATTTCAGCTTATTACAGAGTTACTGCCCTTTGTTACTTTTTTCTTGTCCGGAGCATATCTTTAAACTATTGGATGAGATTTAATAAAACCTCATACAGTGATAGATCATAATGAGAGGGAGTGCAGTGTACAGGAACCGCAATTTTATTTTAGCTTATTACATAGTTATTGCCCTTTGTTACTTTTTTCTTCTCCGGAGCATAACTTGAAAACTATTAAATGGAATTTAATAAAACTTCATACAGTGATAGACCATAATGAGAGAAAGTGAAGTGCACAGGAACCATTACTCTATTTCAGGTTATTACAGAGCTACTGCCCTTTGTTACATTTTTCTTGTCCGGAGCATAACTTAAAAACTATTGGATGGGATTTAATAAAACTTCATACAGTGATAGATCATAATGAGAGGGAATGCAGTGTACAAGAACCGCAGTTCTATTTCAGCTTATTACATAGTTAGTGCCTTTTGTTACTTTTTCTTGTCTGGAGCATAACTTGAAAACTATTTGATGGAATTTAATTAAACTTCATACAGTGATAGATCATAATGAGAGGGAGTGCAGTGTACAGGAACCGCAATTCTATTTCAGCTAATTACAGAGTTACTGCCCTTTGTTACTTTTTCTTGTCTGGAGCATAACTTGAAAACTATTGGATGGAATTTAATGAAACTTCATACAGTGATAGATCATAATGAAAGGGAGTGCAGTGTACAGGAACCCCAATTCTATTTCAGCTAATTACAGAGTTACTGCCCTTTGTTACTTTTTCTTGTCCGGAACATAACTTGAAAACTATTGGATGGAATCTAATAAAACTTCATACAGTGATAGATCATAATGAGAGGGAGTGCAGTGTACAGGAACCGCAATTCTATTTCAGGTAATTGCAGAGTTACTGCCCTTTGTTACTTTTTTCTTGTCCAGGGCATAACTTGAAAACCATTGGATGGAATTTAATAATACTTCATACAGTGATAGATCATAATGAGAGGGAGTGCAGTGTACAGGAACCGCAATTATTTTTCAGCCAATTACAGAGTTATTGCCCTTTGTTACTTTTTTCTTGTCCGGAGCATAACTTGAAAACTACCGGATGGAATGTAATAAAACTTTAAACAATGGTACAGCACAATGAGTTCAGTGTACATGAATCACTACACTACTTTAGCAAATTACAGAGTTATTGCCTTTTTCTGTGTGTGTGTTTTTTTTTTGTCAAAATTTTGTCCGGACAGTAACTTGAAAACTATAAGATTGAATAGCATAAAACTTCATACAATGATAAATCATAATGAGAGGCGGCGTTCGGGGGTATTAATCACCTTCAGTGATAGCTCTAGTTGTTATGGGTGTGTTGAGACTAGTCAGACAAGGAATTGCAGCCAGGGGGAGCTCCCGAGTGTTATAAATAAAAAAAACACTTATTTAAGCTATCTCTTTTTTTCAACATTTCATTTTTGTGTCACCTGAAAAGACGACATATAGGGGTTACTTTTGTCGGCGGCGTCGGCGGCGGTGGCGGCGGCGGCGTCCGCGTCCCATTTTCGCTTGTCCTGGGTATATCTCCTAAGCTATTAGTGGTATCAACTTGAAACTTCATATGTAGATAGATCTAATTGAGGGCAAGTGCAGTGCACAAGAACTGTTACTCTTGCTTCCATATTTTTAAAGTTATTGCCCTTTGTTATTTTTCATGCTTAAAGTTTTGTCCGGGGCATATCTTGTAGAATATAAGAGTTATCAACTTGAAACTTCATATGTAGATCGATCTCATGGAGGGCAAGTGCAGTGCACAATAACAGTAACTCTTGCTTTCTTAGTTTTAAAATTATTGCCCTTTGTTAATTTTCATGCTTAAAGTTTTGTCCTGGGCATATCTTGAAGAATATAAGAGGTATCAACTTGAAACTTCATAGCTAGATATATCTCATTGAGGGCAAGTGCAGTGCACAATAACAGTAACTCTTGCTTTCTTAGTTTTAAAGTTATTGCCCTTTGTTAATGTTCATGCTTAAAGTTTTGTCCGGGGCATATCTTGAAGAATATAAGAGGTGTCAACTTGAAACTTCATAGCTAGATATATCTCATTGAGGGCAAGTGCAGTGCACAATAACAGTAACTCTTGCTTTCTTAGTTTTAAAGTTATTGCCCTTTGTTAATTTTCATGCTTAAAGTTTTGTCCGGGGCATATCTTGAAGAATATAAGAGGTATCAACTTGAAACTTCATAGCTAGATAGATCTCATTGAGGGCAAGTGCAGTGCACAAGAACCGTTACTCTTGCTGCCATATTTTTAGAGTTATTGCCCTTTGTTAATTTTCTTGCTTAGGTTTTGTCCGTGGTATATCTCGTAAACTATAGGAGGTTTCAACCTGAAACTTATTCCGTAGGTATATCTGATTGAGGGTTCAAATGCCACCTACAATTGAAAGTTAAATGGCAACATCATTGTCTATAAATGAATAAAATGCCAATCTAACAGCTATAATGTCGACAGTAAATAATTCGTCAGGCGACACATCCGACTCGCGGAGTTCTAGTCTTTATATACATTGATAATTGTGTTCTACATTTGTTTGGGTGGAGCCCATAATCTCCCTGGCATAGGTTTTGAATGATATTATCTATTCCATTGCAATTAAGAAACTGGTACACAAGTTTATAAAGCTTTTGACACTGTAAAGTCTACTAGATTTTTTTCTTTAATATAATATTTTTCTCTATAAATCAGACGAGCTTTTTAAAATATTGCTTACATGGGAAGTCATATTATTCACAGCCGGAAACCAGATGAAGTAAAGAGGAAATACTTCAGTAACTGAATGCTGCCGTGGATCAGAAAGAGGAAGAATATGATAAACGACCCACATGCTGAACTTAGCATCATATTTGGCAGTGAGGATGGAATTGACGATGGCAGTCTCACAAGGGACTAGTTCATGCGGTTGTTGAAAATTTTTGCCATCAGCCAACATCCAAAATATTTGGAAATGAGGGTTCTCCACGCTCAAGATTTGCATTTTGCACAACTAATAGGTCCTTGGGAAGGTCCTGGCGTCAAAATGTGTGTGGTAAAAAATATTATATCTGTGTAACATTCAAAACAGAGTAATGCTGATGTAGTTGCTAAAAGTTAGACTAACAAATCTATTCTAGGTCAGAAGACTGCTGGATCACATTGGAAAAAGCCACAGTTTTGATTATGCCCTAAGAATATAAGAAATGAAGCAGGGAGTGATATATGGCCATCAGAAGTTTGGCTGGATTACTGTTAACCTAGTTCATTGTACATCAATTTATGTGGCTATTTACACAATTGTTCTGCATTTACGCTGAGGTCCATAAGTTTCTTCACATGCCATTTCTGTTAATATGTACAAAATCAGGTTTGAAAAGAATTTAAAATCTGATAAAACTAAAAAAAACGCATATTACATTTAGAAGTTACATTACTTGAAATACAATTCTTTCAAAACAAACAACAGGCTGCAGATACTATATGTAGTTTATTGAGTTACACAGCACCAAATTAATGATGATGCACAACATTGTTCCTACTCTGTTGGTTGTACATTTTAACTACACATAACAAAATTTTATGATAAATGTACTTAAAAATTTATGAAAATAACTGGTGCCAAAGAAGATTTTGGCAAAACGTAAACATGTTAAAGAAATGGGCAGTGTAGAGAACCAGTCTATGTTAAGATGTATGTTGTTTTTGAAGAAATAGAAATTTTAAATTATAAGTTGTTTATTCTCTACATTTTAGCTTTAAAGCTGCACTCTCACAGATTGAAAGTTTTGACAAATTATTTATTTTTTGTCTAGGAACAATTTTTGCGAAAATCCATAAAAAACATTAAATAAGACTGCTGACAAAAAATAGATCGCAGATTTTTATATTTAAGTTAAAAATTGATGTTTTATGCACTTTTCTTAAACCGTTAGTAACCATAAAACATTAATTTTCTAACAGAAATATGAAAATCTATGATCTGATTTTTTGTATGCAATCTTGTATCATTTATTTGCAGATATTTACGCAAAAATTTACTCTTTCCATTGAGACAAAGACAAAAAAATAAAAAAGTTGTGAAAATGGTAAATCTGTGAGAGTGCAGCTTTAAACAAGGGTTTCTATAAAACCGCTGGTGAAATGCTTGCATAATATGTGCTAGTTCACAAAGGACCCACTCCCAACTTCCTAGACCCATTCATGTATGCAGCCTTATCTAATAGGATTGACAGTGTCAGTGCGGAGATTTGCAATATTGAAGAGAAGGATATTCGAGATAATCTACAAAAGGTAGTGTAAAATTTATAACATTCACCATTTTAGGCTTACGATCACTTGCATATAGCTGACCGATGTTATTTATGGTTTATCCACAAACGTTAGTGAAATGCAATGCTTAGTGATTTAAGTATTACTGTTGTTGCCCAAAATAAACGAGTCTCATAAGCAGTGTGTGTGAGCCAACCAAGGCATACTATGTTGTTCATGTGGTCGTTTGACTTCAAAAATAGCTCTTTGTAGCAAATGGAAGAAAATAAGTGCATGTACTACAATATGTGCATTGTCAATAATATGTCCATGTTCGAAAAAGGTGCATGTCTGCATTACATTTCTAGAACATGACTCCGAAATCCAGTACAAGACATTTGTGTATTATGACAGCTTGTTGTTCAGGTGGTTTGAACCAACTCAAGTTTGTAATGCGACATCATTTGTCAGGTGTGTGATGAGCCAGTGGCATGGAATTTCATACATCCAACAAAAGTAGATAGAAAAACCACCGGAACAACACACTGTCATAGGTTGCCCATTTATTTAGGTCCACCGGAACAACACACTGTTATAGGTTGCCCATTTATTGATTACCTAAATAAATCAAATATACATTTTGCAATCAAATGCAAACATTGTGGTGGTCGGCACAAACAAAAGTAGATGAATTTCAAGGTTATGATCATCGTCCATTGAGGCCTTGAATAATGCCCAAAGATATTAGAAGTATAATTTGTATTAAGTATGTGGAAGTCTACTTTCAGACCTGCTGGATTTGTTAGCGTGTATCCGCGTCAAATCTCACACACGTCTATTATAAAATGGCATAATATAACCCATACAGTATTTTTTACCAACTTTTCTTTATTGCATTCTCCTTATGAAAATTCTCATTTGACACTAAATACCTATATCTGTGTAACTAACTTCAAGCTAGACGTTTTTGTAATGATATGCCTTTCATTATTCTCATTTCTCTAAAATATTCCAGGTTGCCACGTCAGCAAATGCCACTGAATTCTTTGCAGCCATTGAACCACTGGATTGCCTCATATGAGTTTCTGGGAATGCTTCATTAGCTGGAAATCCAGACAGAAAAGACAAGCTGGTGGAGGCATTATGCCAGTACCTGGTTGTTGACAACATGAAGCCTGCATATGTTCAGTAAGTATAGTTCAACAACAGTCCCATTTAAGGTTTTTAAGTGCAAAACGAGTGTCAAATGAAAAAGACACATCTGTAGAAGAAGATGTGATGCACGTTTATAGAAAAAAAATGTATTAAGCATCTTATTTAATTGTACCTTGGTGTCTGGCTAAAGTGATTGAGGCACCATGAATACAACGCAGAGGTACTGAAGATAAACAATATTGTACACATCATCTTTCGCACTCACTATGTTTTAAGATTTTCAGAAGGCCTCAAAACTGTAGGTGTTTTACCAGCCATCCAGTCACATGGCAACACCATGGAATCATTCTTCATACATACAAACTAACCTAAAATGGCAGAGGACATATTTTGCCTGTACAAACCAGCATTATTTAGTCCCAATGGAAGTAATAGGAAGAAGACAGAGGATGAGACTCTCATGGTGGCGAGACATGGTTTTGAATATGGAAGGTAAGTCATGGAAGGCGTGAATTGCATATTTAATCCTGCATAGTTAAACACATAGCAATTGGTAAGTTTAATAAAGGTAAAAAATGGATATTGTTAAAAAAACTTCAAAATACATGTACGTAGTACTAGATATTTTAATTTAATTTGGTCAGCAGATAAAACTTGGATAAGGAGGAAGCATCAAGTTGTGATAAAACTATTTAAGGTTTCGTAAAATTATTATACGAGTAGTACATCTTATGCTACTGAATAGCACAACTTAAAGTGGAACATATTTCTTAGTCTCAATATACTGGTACTTGTTTAATCAAACATCATGTTTTTTTCAGTCATTTCCCTACTGTTGTCTTGTCTTGGGCTCAATTTCTGCATAAATTTCTGCAGAGCACCAGTACTCTACTCCCCCCACCCCTGGATCCGCATTTGTCAATGATATCACAGTCAGATGAGCTTCTAGCACTAAAGTTATTCTTACTGAAAAAAACACAATCTAATGCTGGTAATTTTGTTGCTTTCTTTTCTTCAGGAGATGACAATCTACCGTCTCTACTTGCCTTTCTGACAGGGTTAGATGAAATACCACCACTTGGTTTTGATTGTGGGGGTTCTATGGTATTTCGTCATCGAGAGGAGTTGCCTGCTGACGACCCAACTCGAGAGTTTCCACTGATAAACATGTGTAGTTTAGAACTGGGACTAAGAATTCTCGACACATACAATATGTTTGTGTATTGGTTAACTGCTGCTGTGTCGGTGGATACGTTTACTCTGTTAAAGCAAATGAGCATCAAATATCAGTCTGTTGTTTATGGATAGATTTGTTGTACATTTCATACTCCATAACATTCGTATCAAGTGCTGTTTCTAGTTTTACATTATTTTGTTACAGTACACCGGTTATAGACAGGTGGTTTGATAAACCAATAGTGTTACTATTTCATGCTTGCGGACTATGTGCATGCGTGTTTGTATGGTGCACCATTGCAGCTGTTAACTATTATTGTTAAAGATTTTCATTTTTATCTCCCCTCTGTGCATAAACTATTTGACATAGGCACACCAAACTTAAGACAGATGTGTTTCATGATGAGTTGTGGTGAACATCAGTTACACTAAACTAATGCCTTCTGACTTACAAGTATTTAAGGCATTATTTATAGGGATAGTTTATAGCATGCATTGATACTTTATCATTTTATAAAGAGTTACCAAATATCATAGAAATGTACCCGGTACTTGTATAAGGTGATGAATTAATGTTGCACATATTTGTTTTAAATTTTTTAATGCATCAGTAATACCAGAGTTATGGCCAATAAGCTTGTTGTTTCATCCATTTTGTACAAGTACATTTTGGCCATATAATCTTCCTTCACTCTGACTGAGATGAGGCAAACTTCATAGAAATGTGAGTTTGAGACGAGTTGTATGCGATCAATATTTTATTTGTACAGTAACAGATGTATGGCCTCTGATCTACTTATGAAAACATTTTGATTATTATAATTAGTTTGTTTTTGATATCGGTATGTTGCATTTATATCGGTATGTTGCATTTATTTCAATGATGTTCAAATGCCTTTGTTGTTTGGTATTGTAACCCTGACTTTGCCAGTAGTTCTGATAATGCCCTGATAATGGGTATTTTTATGCCCATTAAGGTGGGCATATTAAAATTACACCGTCAGTCCGTCCTTTCGTTAATCTGGCTCAACTTCTCGTGTCCAGGCTAAAACTTTCTCTTGTATGGACAGATTTTAAAATCATTTACCAAATGTGTTTGGCATATAAACTTTTCATGTATGCATCGATTTTAAAATAACTTGCCAAATGTATTTGACATACCAAGAAAACGTTTCCCAAGCAAGACCCATGTCCCTACCTCTAAGGTCAAGGTCATTCTTAGTGTTTGAATACTATGGATTGCTGAATATAAGGAAATAGAGTATAGGTGGTGGTGTCCGGGCTGTAACTTTTTCATGTATGGACAGATTTTAAAATAACATGCCACATGTGTTTGACATACCAAGAAGACGTGTTGTATGCAAGACCCATGTCCCTTCCTAAAAGGTCAAGTCAACACTAAGTGTTTGTTTACTATGGAATGCTGCATATAAAATATAAGAGTGTAGGTTGTCATATATGGTTTGAATTGTTTTATGTTCAGAGGCAATTTAAAATGACTCATGTTATGTTATGCCTTATGTTTTGACATGTAAAAGACCCATGCTGTATTGTTGTCAAGCAAAGAGGAGTTTCAATCCTATGGCAAAAACATAATGCAATGTGGTCTTGCAAATGCACCAGCCATGTTGGTAAGACATAATGCAATGGGGTCATGCACGAGGCATATTGGTTAGACATAATGTCATGTGGTCATGCAAATGCACCAGCCATGTTGGTTAGACTTAAGGCAATGGGGTCATGCAAATGCACCAGCCATGTTGGTTAGACATAATGCCATGGGGTCATGCAAATGCACCAGCCATGTTGGTTAGACATAATGCAATGGGGTCATACAAATGCACCAGCCATGTTGGTTAGACATAATGCAATGGGGTCATGCAAATGCACCAGCTATATTGGTAAGACATAATGGACATTTTATTGCATTTTCTTATCTTTTTATGTACTGACATTGTTCAAAGGTCAATGTCACATTCGGGGGCATTCGTCACATACTTCAACAGCTCTTGTTATTCATATAATTCAGGTATAAAAGGTAAACTTTATGCAATATCAACATTTCAGAGGTGTAAAAAGCATATCAAGTTTTCAAAAGTCTGATGCATGGTTGCTTGGTTGTTAAATATGACTTGTTACAAAAACCAGCATATATTGTATACTACTAACTTGTATCTAACACTGAGAACAGTTTGATGGAAACTTTTTGAAGCATGGTTGCTTGGAAAATACTTGAACATATTGTAATATCAATTTGGTCGCTCATATTTTTACTGTTGCCCTGACATCAATTTGTTTTACACAATTCTTCCTATTAATGACCATTAATTCTGACCCATTACTTAAGGGCAGTTAACCCTCAATTTGTTTTGCAGAGTTGTGCCCCTTTATAGACTGAGAATTACAATAATAATTTGAACTTTTACGTACCATCAGTATCTATTAAAGGTATCCATTTGAAACCTGATATCTTTTTTCATTACTAAGATGTAAATGATAAAAAGGGTCAGATTATCCTAACATATTTATGGAGTTATAAAACGTTCAAAGGAAATTAACCTTTTTCAAAGTCATATAACTTATAACTCATATACTATCCAAGATATTCAATGAAAACTTGGAAGATATATTCACTGGTACCACTTCTATCTTACTGTAACGCCTCATTTCTGTATATTGTATATCCACCTTTTTGAATGCTATAAAAAAAGTATCATCGATAACATGGCATGCATATCACTCTTTGTATAACTCTTACTGCAATATTTTTCTGACTTAAGGTTTATCTGAAATTTGACTTGTTACACAAACCAGAATATCGTCACCTTAGTGCAATAACTCAATAACTGCATAAAGAAATAGAATCAGATATTGCGTTCTTGCACTAAAGTGACGATATATTGTATACTACTAACTTGTATCTTGTTTTGATGGAAACTTTTTGAAACGGGCTCATATTCTGTATTTTGACTACTTTTTTGCCATCCCTTCCTTTTAAAATCTTAATAATAGACTATTACGAAGTAAGATTGGGAATTAGATTAATGCACAAAGAAATGCAACAAGCATGAATAAAGAAACAATTCTGTGTGTGCTCTCCTGTAAAAATTGTTTCCATAGTAACTTCAAATTGTGTTTCTTGGAGAAACTGACTATTAAGTTTTAGGCATCTGTACCGAATATGAATACATTAATAACCAAACTATTTTCATGTTTACATTTTAATTGTAAATGAGGTGTAAATTGTTGATAAATTAATTTGAGCGGTGAGCCAGCTAGGAGAAATTGTCCAAGAACAAGGAAATTAAGTTGACAGCTTGTTACCATCACGGCTGCACTTACTCAATGGCTTTTATTTTCTAAATAAATTTAATAGAAGCTAATATGCTATGCCATTGAAATACTATTTAGATATATATACATATTATATATATGTGTGTGCGTGTGTGCGTGCGTGCGTGTGTGTGTGTGTGTGCAGGAGACTTTGTTCACAAATATTTTAACAGTGAAGATCTTATCAGAACTTTTTTTTATTTTATCTTGGTCAATTCCAAAACATGGAAAGCAGCATGTTGTTCTGTTATTCATTTCGGCTTGCTATTCTGAAATTAATTTGATTTCAAAAAGACTTTCTTGTGTTGCCATGTATATGTAAGACGGTATATTTGAATTAACATAAAAAGTCGGATGGTCAGCACGCTCAGCTAATATGTGTCTACTGCTTCAATGTGGAATAAATACAGGTCCCAAACAGCTATACAATTGAAGAAATACGGTGTATGACATGGCTGTTGTTGACATACACATTAGAATCACAGCATATCGATGAACGAGTTTCCACCTCGGCACGACAGGCATCAATGTCCCTTCTAGAATCTGGACACAAATAATCTCTCGTATTCCACAAACTTTGATTGTTGAACATTTGTCTAGGCTGGCCAGACGGGGAGTTGCTGTTCGATGATGGTACCCGTACGAAATGATCAGGCGTCAACCAGCTGGTTGACGGGCGTCAAAGAGGCGTCAACCAACTGGTTTTTGCCTCGACGTGTTTAAAACCAACTGGACAAGAGCAGGACACGTCAAATTCTTGCCAAACCAGGCGTCATTTTTCTCAGTAAAGGAGGCGTCATTTACAAACCAAGCGTCAAAAGGAACTGTAACAATTTTTCAGCCTTTAAGTATTGAGGCGTCAATTTCAAACCAAGCGTCAAAAGGAACTTAGGAAAAATTAAAGCCTCCAAGAAACTTAAACAACTATGGAATTATCTTTAATGGTACATTAAAGTTTCATTTTTTTTATAATTTTCCACGGGAATACAGAAAGAAATTGCCACTCAAGGTGACTAAAGTCTAATAATAATTATTGTTTCCCAATGTGATAAAATTACAAGGGAATAAAAAATGAAACTGGAAAATCATTGAAAAAATACTGTTCTCTACTGTATATAAGCATTATGCATTAGAATTTCTTTTGAAAATTATTCATTTCAAAGTAAACATTCACATTAAAACCATATTCTGCATTTCAAACTCTTTTTAATTTGACTTAAATTGAGAATGATTTTTGATTTCTGCTTAATTTCAGAACTTATCTTTGACAAATTACTATGATGAAGCTTGAATAAATGATCGCATACAAAAAAAATCATTATTAATATTTATTTATAATAATATATATTTTTTGTTGTAATGTTTCTAAATTTATAGATTTATTTTGTTATGTTAAAAGTAGCAAATAATAAATTCATAGCAATAAACATTTGTATTTAGAAGAACAGTAAGCATTATACTGCTTAAAAGTTTAATACTGGTAGTGCTTCCAAATTTCTCCCTCCATGAGTCCAGGTATATAACAGCCTGGGCTTATCAGTCCATTCAAAAGTCAGGCAATAAAGCTTCCTGAAGGGTTTTATCTAAGCCAATCAGCATCAAGTAAACATTCATCTGTGTAGGAAATTCAAATGTATGGAGAAGAATCATGTAAACATATGGCGTTTTCTGAAGCTCATATTTTGTGTGGATAAACCTTTTTCCTTATCATTTGAAAGGTAAGAACAGTTTCAACATGTATCTTTAATACTATTACACAGTAAAAAGAACATAAATACAAAATGGTTTGTTATTAAGTATAATGTTTTTGCAATTATTTATCTGGCAGCATTTAATCATTTTGTATATTGCTCCCTGAACCTCCATTAACACAATGTCCCAATGGGATGTTTTGAAACCTGGTGATTGTTACAAATACAATGTGTTTAAGCATATGGATATATGCACGATTTCTATTACATGAAAGTATAAGCTGCATTTAACTTTATATATACTCTTCTTTATACAGTGTTAAGCCTGAGCACGATCTTCACTTATTTATTGATGATCATGTGGGTGTGTATGTGTGTGCCTAATGATCCTATTTAATTACCATAGATGACCAATATTGTGTCTGTGACAAAGATGAGGATCCTGTGACCAACAAGATTTGATGGGAAAGTTGGAAAGCTAAAGAACATGCTAAAAATGGTGGGTTGCTGACTGTTATTTCATTTAGTTTCACCTTTGAAACTTTATTCTTTTTATGATTTACAAATATAAATCCATGTAGGCATGAGGTAATTAAAACTATGAATTATCTTCTAACAATTACATCCCTCTTGTAATTATAGCTATAGATCCGGAAATCATCATTTGAATAAATACATTTAAATTTATTTTAACAGATTACGTTCCCAGATAGTGCAGAAAGAATGAAGAAGAATCACCAACAGCGACAGAACTCAATGGGGCGATAACGGAACAAGATTCATTCTGTCGAAAACATATTAAACACAGAATATGAACTCTTAAAACAATAAGTGATAGTAAAAATGTGTAAAAAAATAACATTTTCAGCTGTGCCTTTATTAAGAAAATATATTAAACAATGTTTTATTGTCCTGTTTTCCGAACTATAAATTGTTCTTAACTCAAACTGGTTGTGTTTAAGTAATGCCAATTTTTGACGTCTGTTATTTTTTTGACGCCTGTTTTTTTTGACGCCTGGTTTTTTGACGCCTGGTTTTTTGACACCTGGTTTTTTGACGCTTGGTTTATTTGACGCCTGTTTTTTTAAAAACCAGCTGGAATTTAAAACCAGCTCATTTGCATAATGTTCGCATATAGACGCCTCTTTTCCGCTTGGTTGACGCTTGGTTTTAAATTTGACGCTTGGTTATCCATATGAGTGCTAGATTTAAATTTTTTAAAACCAACTGGTTTTAGTCTGATTTTGACGCCTGGTTTCCTGCTCACAACCAGGCGGTTAATTTCGTACAGGTATGATTGTCCCACATTGATACTGCTAAATCAAGTTCCGCCTAAAAATAGAAAAGATGATCACCTGGTAAACGCAAATAGTAATTGTTTGTAGATGTATATGTCACTGTGCGTTGAACACACCCATACGGCAAAATCATCGATTCTGGCACAATGCACACATCAAACTGTTATTTCCAATCTCTCTCTCTCTCTCACTCTCACTCTCACTCTCACTCCCCCCCTCCCTCCCCCCCCCCCCTCTCTCTCTCTCTCTCTCTCTCTCTCTCTCTCTCTCTCTCTCTCTCTCTCAACAAATGTAACATGTCTATAATCAAATGCATTATGAAAAGACAAAGAAGGACACAATGAGTGCGTGTATAATTGTTTGAGCATTGCCTTACAAAACAAAGAGCCGATTGTTCAGATCTTTGTTACAGTTAACAACGTAATTAACGACATCATAGTTAAGGTTTAAACGTGACATATTTGATGATATGCTCACATGTTTTAATATAAACAAGTTCAGCTGAAACAGTTGCATCAAACATAGCAGATAACAATTTAGTGTAGCCATTAAACTTCCAGAGCAGTAACGATTTGCAAGTTAACAGCGTTGTTAACTTCAACAAAATTCGGAGCAATCGGCCAAAAGACTGACCGCTAGTCATTTGAACGGTAAACACTGCCGTTTGAAGTATTAAGGGGATTTGCAATGGACGTTAACAAGTTTACAAAAGTTTACAGAAGGTTCAGTGTCAGAAGTTGGTTTAAACAAACTGACAATTTCAAAAGCAGACAATGGAGTTGGGGGGGGGGGGCTCTCCCGGCGTTCACCCCGTCCCCCTAAGAATGTCCAACTGAAAATTTCATGCAACTACGGTAAAACACTATCCATTAATTTCACATGAAAGGACCCTTTTACACTTAAACTATACACCTTTTTCGGTTGACATTTCTACCACTACACCATGTTGAAAACGCAAATAAGAACAATACGCAAAATCTGACCGACTCGGCACCATCAACGAAGTACTGTCGATACGAAAGTGTACGGGGAACATCTCGTACAGTACAGTAGGGTGTAGTTTTTGGTACTTGATAAACATCCGGTCTAGCCGTCTGCTACCAAGTGCGCCATTGCCGAAGTAAATCAACATTCTTTAATGACATGGGAAGCCTGTATATAACATGTATGACACTGCATGTATATTTTTGCCCTTTTTGTTCAACTATCATTCAAAATATCCTACTATGATAATTAATATTATGCATTTAAAAAAATCAAGCTGATTACACGTGTAGTCCACTAAATACACGTGCATATCGTGCACAATCAACTTAACCGACAGACGATATTCGATAAATTGATCATGATTGGTCATGATTATGACACTCATTCATGCCCCCCTTCCCCACCCCCAACAGCAAACAGTCAAATACCAAGAAGGCAAAAAAAAGAGTACTAAACCAAAAGAATTACAGTTTAGACTTTTAACCCTATTTTTCTTAAAGAAGCCAACTTGCCCCTGTATTTCCCTATATTTGAAGAGCCAATATATACATAAATATATTTTGATTTAATCACAATTTAATTGAACAGGGTTGCAGAAGCAGTTGATCACTATCTAGAAAGCGACAACTGCATGGCAGTTGAGATGGCCTCTGTTTTTGTGGCAGATGTCAGCACCACTAGCACCATACCTGATAAAAGCCATGCTGCCAACAACAACAACATTATTATATACCACCCCTTTCACCATTGCCAACAAGTCCAACGACATCATTGACACCACTACCGACGTCTATGAAAAGACAGCCTGATGGAGATGGAACCAGTGAGGATCCTGGGTAAATCCTTCAACCTGGGTAAAGATGTTCGGATCCAGAATGTCCCCAATGCATAAAACATGAGGTGCTTGAAGATTGCCTACTTGTCTGGATGTTCAACATTACTTGAAATAATCTTAATTAACATAATGCAGGGGCGTAGCTAGACCAATTTTGATGTGCAGGCATCAAACTATTGGGTCCGGGGGCATCCCCGTTCGTTTGATATGTTTGATACATAGTCTGGCTAATGGTGCATTTTGACATTTATCTTAAGGGGAAACTAACATAGAATATCACAAAAGGTCTAATTTAGGGGTAGTTTTTGTTCTTTCTTTACAGAAAAAATAATATGTGCAGGCCTGGGCCTTTAAGCCTAGTGGAAGCTATGCCACTGCGATGTATTGGCAATTTTAAATATCATCTTCATCATTTTCAATTTACTTTCAGCATCAGAAGTTTGGTACATCTACTGGACATGCAGTGTGTGGATCTGGGAAGATGCTGCGCCTTGGTGAAAGTGTACGCCCAGAACTATGTGTCTGACGTCATCCCCTTAAACCATTCGGCGGATACGACCAAGGCTAGGAAGCGCAAGGCATCCATTCTGGTAAGGATGAGTTTAATAATTGATAATGTTTTAAAATAATGCAATGAATATGATGTTTAAAAGGAGGGTGACAAAATAAAAAAAATATAGCCGTACTAAATGGTTGTTCTGTTGATCACAATACAGCAAACAGTTTTAATAATAAATTATAATATATTTTGTTGTCGTAAAATACGACATTTTATTTCAGGAGCTCATGAAATTTGCTAGTCTTTGGTGTGCTTACAATCATTTATACTAGATTAGTGAAATAAAATTGTGTATTATATATATAGTATTTTTTGAACACTCATCATGTGATACTTCTTGACCATTCAAAAAAAGAAGAAAAAAAAAGCTAGCTCAATGTTGACAGTGGAATGCATCTATAATATTATGAGTGTGAAATTCCATGAAGGACCATGATGACTGAGTCCAAAAATTATTGAAATTAGAGTGTGTTTCTGTATGTATTCTTATATCATAAAAGTAGATATTGTGCAAAATTTCACTGCCTAAAAATCCCCTGGCGTAATATCAAAATCCCTTGAAATTCAGACCAGAATCCCCTGGGAAGCCTCTCAGAAATATGGCATGTATGTTTTACATATTGTTGTGGCTTTAGACTTGTATGCAACACTGTCATAATTGATTAGTGATAGGGGTATTTTTTCAAAGTGTTTGAATAATTTCATGACGTTAAAACGTTCACAATGTGAAATTTACTGGTTAGAAAGATATAAGTAGAACATCATGCTTATGACAATGAAATCAAATCAGTCAACTAATACCAAATAGCTGCTGAACATAACTTAATTTAATTATAATAATAGTTGATCATTGGTGATATTATCTACTCCAACTCCACTCAATATAATGCTCATACACAGTTACAATTGTTAAATGTTCATTAAAGGACTATTTTGAAACTGTGAACGATGTTGCCCTTGGAGACAGTGGGTTCAAGGCCTCTCCCAAAAATACTGTTGACATGAAGACTCCGTCCAGGCAACCAGAGGAAGAGCAGTGCAATAGTAAGTACAGTCTAGGGCGAGAGGTTGTGAAGAGGACATTCGATGTTTTGGTATGCGTCCAAATTTTGTGCTGCCTGTTAATATGTCTGTCTCTCTTAAAAGAAACAAAGTTGAAATAGACATGATGATCAGTAGTACGCAAAACTTAACCCTTGATATTTGTTCTTGATATTTAAATGCCAAATCTTCACTTTAATAGCAACTTAAGGCTTATATTGCTTTTAAAGGCTAATATAGCCACTTTTCCCCAGCCCCTTTATACCAGTGTGATTTATATTACCTCATTTTTCATAAATACTTTAGGTAATAACGTTTTGACCAGAGCATACAGCATAACTTGGAAAGTCTTTGAGGTATAGACTTTAAACTTCATATACAGATAGATCTCATCCAGGATAAGTGCACTGCACAGGAACCATAATTTTGGTGCAGTATGTTTTTAGTTATAGCCCTTTGTTAATTTTCATACTTATATTTTGCTCGGAACATAAATTTGACTTCAAACTTTGTTAATAAATGGATATCATTTTAGAGATGTGCAAGGCCTTGTCCGTCCATCTGTCCTTCACACCCTTGTTCGAAGAATAACTTCAAAACTATGATGGGATTGAAATAAATCTTGGTCTTTAGACTGATTGAAGTAAAACTTGAAATGTAGATATATGGCAATAAGTGGAAGTGCCTTATCTAAGAATCATGATCCTGCCCTGCATTTAATTTTCATTATCTCTCCTGAAATTCACTGTTTCTGACATGTTTTGATAATCAGATATAACAAGGCCATATTTTCGATATTGGGGTTTCAATTGCTGCTTTTTATTACATTGCATAAAATTTACTTTAAAATTTAATTCCAAAACCTGCCCACATTTTTCCATGTAAGTAATTTTCCCAATTTGTGTATAATAATGCTAAAACCATTTACCTTCTACAATCACATTTTATGACAATTTCTGCCTTTTCATAGAACTTTGGCGTATGGGAGCATCCATCGCCTCCAGCGATATTTTTGTTGTTAATTGATTAATTGTGATCATTTGTTGTAAGGGGAATTTATACTGTTTTTCGTTCGGTGGGGGATATGACAGTCTATGACCGATCTTGTTATTTCATATATTATCTTTTCAGTTTCTGCACATGTCAGCCTGCCATAGACCTAGCCCTGTCCACTGATGGGAAGGAGTCCTGTTAGCGTTTTGTATACATACATTTTTGTAAGTATTGATGATTGTGTTGATAACGATGATGATGATGATGATGATGATGATGATGATGATGATGATGATGGTGAAAACTGTTATCCTGGTCATACTTCAGAACTGTCCAGAATATCCACATGTTACATGTCCTATGCGTATGTTTAATTTTATGACTTTAATTGCAATCAATTTATGCCATTTGATTGACTGCTAAAAGTTCATAAAACAAGTGAATGTTGCAATCACTTGTGTGTCTCTAGTTATGGTATATAATGGAAATCAAACCATGCTTTGATACTTGTGGTGAAAATGCAAGCTGTATCATTCTAAAATAGAATATTAACATTGAAATAGTTTTGATAAGGTTTGAAACATGTGATAAAAGCATGATTTATGTTTTTGTTGTTCACTGGCCGTTTTTCTATTATTTGGTTCCTCTTCATAAAATCTAGTTGTCGTTTCATTTATTAGATGCCTGCACAGATCTGTGAGTGTTCTCCCATGCATGCTGGAAGCTTGTATATGTATTTTAAGGAAAACATTGAAAAGCCATTTAACTACAGTCTATCATAAACTGTTGGAAGATTCAATGACAAATAAAACAAACGATATCAAAAGTTCAAAACAGTTTAATTTTGGCATGTATTTTTATGTGTGTTTACTGTCATCAACATTTGAGTCCCTTTTCTTTTGTAGTTGTTAATTGCCTTCAAAGAGTGGCATATAGTTATCATACTGTCTGAGAATAACTTTTTTATACTATAACTCTAAAACAGTTTTCCCTAGGATCATCAAATTTCAGAGATAGATTCCCTTGACCGGTAGATGACCCTTGTTGGTTTTAGGGTACGAGGTTAGGCCAAAGTTACGACCAACAGTCTTATTATAACACGTTCACTGAATCGCCTTCCTCATATTTCTGCAATATTTATAATTTTAGATGTATAGGCATTGATGCGAGGTCACTTGAATCATCACATGATACTGGTGTTTTCAGACACTCCATGTTCGAGGTAAAAGTTGCAGTAAATGTATTTCAGTAAGTTAATATCAAAACTGTAAACAAAAACTTTTGACCACCATTAGTGAGAGATAGCAGTTTCGTGCTCAGGCGACATCTCTTGTTGCACCAATGACAACTGTGTGTTATCCTCATAAGTTTCATTACCAAGAACTTATTATAATGATCACAACATAGAAGTTGGAACACAAATCATTGAATGGTTTTCTAGAGATTTCGGCTTTAACAAGTTTGTATGAAGATTTTGTGCATATGCATTGTGAGCCCAAGACAAAAATAAATACTTTGTTTGCTACATTAAAATACATAGAATAATTTTCTTTATTTATTGTATTAAATATCTCTGGCTGCAATGCCGTCATAAATCATCTTTTTAAAAATGTGTGCATAATATAAAGTTAATATTACGTATAAGAATCATTGACATAATATTCCTATCTTATTAAGATAAATACATGATCGAGATATTATAAATACAGAAGGAGCATTTTACATTTCTGCCCGGTTAGCTTGCATTATGTCGAAAATCTTTCATGTTACAGTTCAGATAGATATAACAAAACAAGAAAAATATGTTTTTCAGAACTACATATTTTTAGACAAAATTTCTATTATATATAATAATAGTATAGATCTGTTTTGTTAATCATATTCAGGTGTCAGCAGAATAAGTTACTTAGCCTGTAAATGTCTGTCAACAAATTCACATGCTGACAATGTAGAGGGGCAGGTCATGGAAGCTGAGAGGCAAATGAGGCAGGCGTTTCCGGAATAGCAGCTGACACCGCCAACCTATCTGTGAAGATCTGAAGAGCTCTCCCTGGTCGAGGCTATTGCAAGTGCACTGCAATTGACATTGGCTGAGGAACAAATATATATATGTGTTTAGTCTTAGGATGATATCTTCTGTACAGTTCTAATGATTTTGTTAGAAATAAGTATCTGAATGTTCTTGGAAATAACTGGAGTAAAGTACTTGACTATTTTATACTGATTTTAAAGTGGTGTTTACCCACAAAATTGGTAAAGAAAGTTTGGTTATCAATCTTGAGTATACATGTTTAAACGCAAATATGTCACATATATCTGTCACATATCTGGCATATTATCCATCACATATCCAGCACATTTCCGGCATTTATCCATCACATATTCCAAACATATCCGGTATATATCCATCATATATCCCACATATATCCAGCACATATGTGGCATATATCCAGCATATATCCATCCCATATCCAGCATATATCCATCACATATCCGGCATATATCCTGCATATATCCATCACATATCCGGCATATATCCTGCACATATCCAGCATATATCCATCACAAATCCGGCATATATCCATCACATATCCGGCATATGTCCTGCACATATCCGGCATATATCCATCACATATCCGGCATATATCCTGCACATATCTGGCATATATTCATCACATATCCGGCATATATCCAGCACATATCCATCACATATCCCACATATATCCAGCATATATCCATCACATATCCGGCATATATCCTGCACATACCCGACATATATCCATCACATATCCGGCATATATCCAGCACATATCCGGCATATATCCAGCACATATCCGGCATATATCCATCACATATCAGGCATATATCAATCACATATCGGGCATATATCCCGCACATATCCGGCATATATCTCACACATATTTGGCATATATCCATCACATATCAGGCATATATCCCGCACATATCCGGCATATATCTCACACATATCTGGCATATATCTCACACATATCTGGCATATATCTCACACATATCTGGCATATATTCATCACATGTCCAGCATATATCTTACACATATCTGGCATATATTCATCACATATCGGGCATATATCTTACACATATCTGGCATATATCTCACACATATCCGGCATATATCTTACACATATCCAGCATATATCTTACACATATCTGGCATATATTCATCACATATCCAGCATATATCTCCCACATATCTGGCATATATCTCATACATATCTGGCATATATTCATCACATATCCAGCATATATCTCACACATATCTGGTATATATTCATCACCTATCCGGCATATATCTTACACATACCTGGCATATATTCATCACATATCCGGCATATATCTCACACATATCTCACACATATCTGGCATATATTCATCACCTATCCGGCATATATCTTACACACACCTGGCATATATTCATCACATATCCGGCATATATCTCACACATATCTGGCATATATCTCACACATATCTGGCATATATCCATCACATATCCAGCATATATCTCGCACATATCTGGCATATATCTTACACATATCTGGCATATATCTTGCACATATCTGGCATATATCCATCACATATCCGGCATATATCTCACACATATCTGGCATATATCCATCACATATCCAGCATATATCTCGCACATATCTGGCATATATCTTACACATATCTGGCATATATACGGCACATTGGTTTATTTCCAGTCACAATGCAGAGAGACCTTCCAATTGACATTCAACCTAGAGATCTTCACTGGGACCGCCAGCAGTGACGTCAGTGTTTATGACGTATTTTGCCAGCAATGGAAACCGTTATATGAAATGAACATTAACTGATATCACACACTCATTTCGTTCATTGACATTCCATAGGCTGTGTTATTTTCTCTTCTGATCAGTGTTATTGTAAACTGTGGTGGTTATTGTAAACTGTGGTTGTTTTGAATTGTTTTGCAATGATTAATATTTACGTGTATGTATGTATAAACAAGTCGCTGAGTATTGCTAGCAATACAACAGTTCCCCTCCAGTAATCATAACTTGGTACTAATGATGTGCATAGTTTGCTAGCAATACAACAGTTCCCCTCCAGTAATCATAACTTGGTACTAATGATGTGCATAGTTTGCTTTTGGCCGGCCCATAAAAACAACGTTTGATATACCTGGCTTGTGTACTTCTTGAGTTATCACAGAACAATTTTTCCCAGGCAAACGGAGACATTCAAACTATTTAATCATCATGGAAACACATGTCCAAAATAAAAAAATGACATGCATAATCTCACTATTCTCACATATTTCCTATAACTAGCTTACATACTCCGAATTATCATGGGATCCATTGTTCTTGATAGACTGAAATATATTCACACTATTTTGTTGCCAAAGCAACCTCATTTCTATGCAACAAAATGCATGCAAGTACTTTTCTACGTACCGAGTTTAATGAATGTAGCTTTTTAAACTGGAGTTACACCAAATGCAGTCAAAAAGTGGTATTTTCATTTCTTTCGTTGCCATAGTAGCCACAATTGTTGTCCAATTAATATTTTTAAATGGCAGGCATATTACACCACATTCATGTACCAAGTTTTATTAACCCAGCTTGTGCGGCACCGGGTTGTTCAGATGGTGAAACCAATGATTTGTACTCCCCATTATATCAACAACAAAAATGCTACACATAATTAATGTCATTTATTGTGTATCACATCATATGCAATTGTATTATAGTTACACATACACACACACACGCACACACACACACACACACGTTGACAATACAGTGTAGTTGGACTGAATAATAAAGATAAAAGGATCAGTTTTAATGACGTATTATACCTGGCAGTAAGGTACTATGTGAACAAAGCTGTTGGTTCACAAATAAACACATGATATTCAATGACGTCATTCATGTGGTATACAAATCTAACGTCATTAAATTGTGTAAAACATGAGTTGTAGATATGATAAAAAGATACCACGATCTTACGTTTTATTGGCGTAAAAAGCGTGTATCACGTGAATTTTTTGTTTCCTACGTTATCAAAATTGAATATCACGTAATACACAGACTACATTTTTGACAAGTCACATGATCGGCCATTTTAATGACGTTTTCACACGTGTATCACGTGATATTTTGTTGCATACGTCATCAAAATTTGAGATCACATGATACACAAAAAGATCCCATGATCGGCCAGGTTATGACGTTTTACACATGTGTATCATGTGACATTTTTGATGCATACATCAAAATTTGAGATCACGTGATAAACGAAGGTCACCTGATCGGCCATTTTAATGACGTTTTGCACAGGTGTATCACGTGACATTTTTGTTGCTTACGTCATCTAAATTAGAGATCACGTGATACACAAAAAGGTCACATGATCGGCCATTTAAATGACGTTTTACACATGTGAATCACGTGACATTTTTGTTGCATACGTCATCAAAATTAGAGATCACGTGATACACAAGATCGGCCATTTTAATGACGCTTTGCACATGTGTATCACGTGACATTTTTGTTGCATACGTCATCGAAATATGTGATCACGTGTTACGAAAAAAGGTCACATAATCGGCCATTTTAAAGATGTTTTACACATGTGTATCACGTGACATTTTTGTTGCATACGTCATCAAAATATGTGATCACGTGTTACGCAAAAAGGTCACATACTCGGCCATTTTAATGACGTTTTACACATGTGTATCACGTGATTTTTGTTGCATATGTCATCAAAAATTGCGATCACATGATAAGCAAAAAGGTCACATGATCGTCCATTTTAATGACGTTTTACACATGTGTATCACGTGACATTTTTGTTGCATATGTCATCAAAAATTGCGATCACGTGATAAGCAAAAACGTCACATGATCGGCCATTTCAATGACGTTTTGCACATGTGTATCACGTGACATTTTTGTTGCATACGTCATCAAAATTAGAGATCACGTGATACACAAAAAGGTCACATGATCGGCCATTTTAATGACGTTTTGCACATGTGTATCACGTGACATTTTTGTTGCATACGTCATCAAAATTAGAGATCACGTGATACACAAAAAGGTCACATGATCGGCCATTTTAATGACGTTTTACACATGTGAATCACGTGATTTTTGTTGCATACGTCATCGAAATTTGCGATCACGTGATACGCAAAAAGGTCACCTGATCGGCCATTTTAATGACGTTGTGCACATGTGTATCACGTGACATTTTTGTTGCATACGTCATCAAAATTTGAGATCACGTGATACACAAAAAGGTCACATGATCGGCCATTTTAATGACGTTATACTCATGTGAATCACGTGATTTTTGTTGCATACGTCATCGAAATTTGCGATCACGTGATACGCAAAAAAGTCACATGATCGGCCATTTTAATGACGTTTTTACACATGTGTATCACGTGACATTTTTGTTGCATACGTCATCAAAATAAGAGATCACATGGTACACAAAGGTCACATGATCGGCCATTTTAATGACGTTTTGCACATGTGTATCACGTGACATTTTTGTTGCCTACGTCATCAAAATTAGAGATCACGTGAAACACAAAAAGGTCACATGATCGGCCATTTTAATGACGTTTTACACATGTGTATTACGCGAGTTTTGTTGCATACGTCATCAAAATTCGAGATCACGTGAAACACCAAAAGGTCACATGATCCGCCATTTCGATGACGTACTACACATGTATATTTTGTTGCATACGTCATCAAAACTTGAGATCACGTGGTACCTAAAAGTCACATGATCGGCCATTTTAATGACGTATTACACATGTGTATCACGTGACAATATGTCTTGAATCTTTAGTAATTAAACACATTTTGTTCCATCATTTTATTCTTTTATATATAGCATTTCATTTATAAACGAGAAACATTAAATTACCATCAAGAAACAAATCAATCAGTGTGACTGTTTTATGCACATTAAAAAAAGTACTTTTTATGGTTTTAAAATAGAACGCCAAACGTGTTTTGTTCTTTAAAAATAATGTTTAAATATGTTTCATAGATCCAAAAGTAACTAGACAAGTTGATAAAAGGAGAAAATAAATAGTTTGTACAAATATCCCAATATAAAATACGTTTTCAGTCGGTCAATTACTAAAGTATGTCATGTAGAGTTAGTGTTAGAGTGCGATAACAAGTGAACAAGCTGCAGCAATTCACCGACTGATTTAAATACAACTTTCATAAAGAAACTGGCGCCTAGATTCTTTATTGAAAGCACAATAATCGTTATTGTTTTTAAAATTGAAATAAAAAACTTTTTTGATTGTACAAACTATTTAAAGAATCTTTACAGGTGTTTTGAAATTTTAACACATTGGAAAAAAGAAGGATTTACAATATCTAGTTATAGAGAGAGAGAGAGTAAAAAAAAAATTAAATATATTTTGTGCATTATTATTGTCACTATTATACCAATTTGATTTGTTTCATATCAACATAAAAGTCATCAAATATACAAAAATAAATACTGATTAATATGATGCAATAACACATTTAGTTGTATATTTTTTTTATAATGTGGCATTTTGTCCGTCTGTCCATTCACATGTTGTTGTTTTTGAAAATAAATTTAAACAATTGAAGGCTTTCTCTATTCACACTCTATCCAATTTAAAAAGGTAAAACAAAAATGCTTAATTGCCAAGTATAAGTCAAATAGTTGCAAAGTATAGGTCAAATAGTTGCCAAGTATATGTCAAATAGTTGCAAAGTATACGTCAAATAGTTGCCAAGTATACGTCAAATAGTTGCCAAGTATAAGTCAAATAGTTGCAAAGTACAAGTCAAATAGTTGCCAGTTATATTCATATATAAAGTGTTATCAGTAAAAATATTCAGAAATAAAAAATATACACTTGATCTAAATTTGCTGAAATTTTCAACCTTAATAAACTTCTTTTCAAAAATTGAAAATTTTACAAAATAAAATCATCCAGTTATATAAATGTGTGATACTGCATCATATAGATAAATTGGAATTCATCAACACAAACACATATAAATCATATTCTTATATATAAGTAAATCATTTCATAAATTTGTGATAATCTAACATTTCATAAGATAAAGCCACTGTTAAGTGATTTTTTTTCACAATACTTGCCATAAAAAGAGAAAAAAACTGAAATCATTCTCATATTTCAAACCCCATAACATTATATACAGCTATGTAAAAAGTATGTATTAAAGGACATTAAATACAGCTCCTTTGGCTATTTGATAAAGGTATGAAAACATCCCATACGCAAAATATGTGTACCCTTTTTGCAGTCATGTTAAAAGCTTTGTTGTTCGATGTTTAATCTACATACCCTACATTTTTTTCAAATAACAGTGAAACAAGAAATACATTAACAGTGGCCTCAATGGTAAGCTTTCATAATTCACAGATAATCAACAATTTAACATTATATGGTATGACAGAAGTGATTTCAAATTTCAATAACATATATTGTATTTGTATATTGTATAAGTAAGTATATGTTTTAACTTTAAGTCCAACTTATGTCTCATCATAAGAATGTTAGATGGTCACATCACAACACAAGACTCTGATTATTCAATAAGGTTCTAATGTAGTTAACTTGACAATCAATTATTTGGAAGTTTAAATGTCCGTGTGTTCTCTTGGAATGGCCAATTTTCTTTACTGAAAGAAAAAAAACATCATTTTCAAAACATTACAACTTGAACATCGAACTCAAATTCTGAATAAGGCATTTGACCCACATTAAGTGAAATACAGTTTGGCATTTTCATTTTCTTAATTCAAATATAGCTGGACAAATAACTTGATAAAATTTAATTGACATATTTATCCTTAACAAATAAAACTGCTTTAAATTATATGAATATTATATATGGGGTTGTCAGGCCTCAATATTCCGAAAAAGTGAACGGGACTATAGCTTATATATGGGCCAAATGCCTTAACCGAGAGTGCCATGACGGCCCAATATCTGAAATCAATAGTACCAGTAAAATATGCAAATACGTGTAGAGAAGTTCAAAGGTGTATTTGAGAAATGATTCCTTTTAAAACGACTTCTGGCCAATGTTTATCACAAAGAATCTCAACTACTGCTGGCCAAAGTATCTCATTATGAAACAATCATCCAAACATGTCTTATTAAATATTATGTCAATACCAGGACACCAACCCTGACCCAATAAACATCACTTAAACAGACTTGGTAGATGACCTCTGGCTTATACAACAGCTGGCTTTCAAAGAGCAGATTGTTCAAGTTAATGTATACTATCGCGCAAATCAGGTACAAGATATGTGCCAATGATAATGTTGTCCATACATTAAGTATATATTTTAAGGTACCCAGTCTACTTTGACCCGAGGTGTCAGAACTAGATACAGGAACGATGAACTACATATTTTAACGAACAATGGGAATTCACAATTAGGCGAGCTTAAAATATTAAAATAAAATATGCTTATACTACTCCTGATAAAAACAACGAACCCGAAATTCCAGAATCATTAAACACCGACATCAGCATATCCAAAACGGGAAATCACTACTAGCATCCTTCTCATCTTAAACATAAAATAAACCTAATTATATTACCATTACGATCACCATAACATTACCATCCATGATGGTAATCAATCATTTCTTATCAACATCGGTCATTGTTTCTACAGCTAAGTATTCCTGACACACAACCAAGCGTGACAAAGTGACAGTATTCCTGACACACAACCAAGCGTGACAAAGTGACAGTATTCCTGACACACAACCAAGCGTGACAAAGTGACAGTATTCCTGACACACAACCAAGCGGGACAAAGTGACATGGTAAGCAGGGAATCCGACTAATGAATAAATGAGCGAATAAATAAATGAATTAATCAAGAAATTAATTAAACTAAATTAAAAGCTTAATACACAAGAGCCCCGTGGCACGAACGTCAACGCTTGTCAATTTTTATAGTAAATAAGGGGCATAGCCAGCCTCTTATTAAAGCAAGAGTTATTAGCCTTGCTACACATGGGCACATTCTCACTGCTTAAATGTGTAAAAAGTTGCATGTGGATATCTTGAATGGTTATTACGTAATGGCAAAAGTAAAGTGTTTGCATTAAGAATAAAACAAACAATCGATGGGAAAAATAATTATAAACTAAATAAATGCATGAATGAGTGTTTGAATGACTACATGACTGAATGAATTAATAAAAAAACTGGAATTTTATTACCATTTAGATCACCATAACATTACCACCCATGAAAACATCAGCAAAGCAATTATAAACTAAATCATCACCAAAGATCTTTATGGAAAACAAGTCATCATCATCATCATCCTCATCACCACCACTATCAACAGCTGCAGCAACATAATCATCATTAACAACAGCAGCAGCATGGTCATCATCATCATCATCAACACCACCATCAACAACAACATCATCATCACAACCACCATCAACAACAGCAGCATGATCATCATCATTATAATCATCATCATCATTATCATTTTTTTTTAACAACGGTATACACTTACCGACTTTCTAGATGCAAAACGATCCGTTCTCAGACACGGTAACACCATAGTTAAAGGAGTTCACCGTCAGTGGAATGGGTCGGGTCCGTCAACAAACAATCCGCCCGTCAGTGGAACGGCCCGGGTCGACGGTCTTCTGGCTTGTCGGGACACTGAAACTTTAAATTATAGGTGAAATGTTGCATATATTTAGTAATGGTAAGGTTTATTAGTAGTTAATGCACAAAGCTGCTGAGGCTAAATTCTGAAAATAGTTGGAATTGAAACATGGGTTCACCATGCTTGTATACATGAATAGCGGGCTTTTGCACAGAATTCACAGAAATTTAATCCTACACAATGGTGTTCAAATTACAGTGCTATTTTAAATACGTGATACTTTAATCAATTATTTTCCGCATTAATAGTCCAATGACTCAAATGTTTTGTTGAATTCATACCATGGCCGCTCGTTGATGGAGCATCACTTCCGAATGTAGGGGGGGCGTCACTTCCGGTTGCAGGGGCATCACTTCCGGTTGCAAGCATCATCATTTCCGGTTGCAGGGGCATCACTTCCGGTTGCAAGCATCATCATTTCCGGTTGGACGAAGCGACACTTCCGGAACAGTGGACGCTTAAAAACAATGCATGTACATTGCTTTCATTATAGAGTTTATATAATACATCATAATAAATACAAATAAATGTAAAACATATGATATATTGTTCACTTCATATTTCATAAGCCTTTCACATTGTTAAGTCTATATTAAGTTGCTTGGAACCGGAAACGGAAAGGACGAGACATATTCGCCCCACGCATTTCATACTCGTTTACATTCGTACTCACAGAACCGCAAAGTGACAACGTCTTGTGTGTAAATAAACGCGATTACCGCTAGAAGGCTGTAATCACTATTATATATACTATTCTAATTAGTATCATTAATCTCATACAAACAAAGCCCCCTACAATTAGCCAAAAATGTTTGCACTAATGTGCAAGAATATATATTTAATATACACGAAAATGGAATAAACATTTTCAGCTACCATGGTTCGGTAACAGCAATTTTGGGAAACATGCTGGCGCCTTTAGCATTTTCACTGTAAAATTGCTTATACCAGCAAAAAATGCCTATCTGATTTTCGTGTATTTCTTAAGTTATTTTTTTTAATTATTACGAAGAATGAGACGATTTTTTTCATACTAGACTAACACTTCTTTTGTATGAGATCAATGTGTTTTGTTTTTCATTTATACAATTTTCCTTAAAATTAAGTTTTTCCCATGAACTTTTGATTCATAAATGTAAAGCTTATAAAATATAAAGTGACCTTTAAGGTCTAAACATTCGTTTTTAGCTAAAACTTTTTATAGAAACATATGCGAATGTCAAGCAGATTTCTCTTCGAACATTCTACTACCAAAAAGTATTAAAAAATGAAACTTATCTTTCGTTGGTATTCTTGTCGACGTTCGCTAGTGCACATTTGGAGAAGCGTGTCACCGTACGTAAAGAGGCCGGGTGGAGAGGCGTAAGGTACCATGGTGACGTCCTACATGAAATAACAGAGGACCAGGCGATGACCATGGTGACGTTACGTAGGTGATTATGTTGAATCAGGCGAGGAGGCGTCGGCGGTCATCTGGTCATGGTGGTGCAATGGTCGTTCATCTGTTTAGGGCAACTATTCATGATCTGAAAACAAAATTTTGCCGTTACTGACGTTAGCATTCAAACAAATCGAGGTTTAACAATGATTTTGGACGTCATAGATCACACAGACTTGAAACGTTTGCAAAACTATATAGCTGGCGTACTTGGTGTTTTGCTATTTTAAAACAGTCGGAACATGTTTCTGAGTTGAGTGAAATATTTGTATAGCAACGTTAACGACAAGAAACACACACAACCGATAAAAACAAAGCATTAAATCGACAAGCAAAATGGAAATAAACACTGTACATACCTACAAACAGATCAAGTTTATCCAAATGTCCAGCACTTTGTGTCGCTTTGTGTAGCTTCCCGCCTTCTACTGAGTGACAAATGTCAATGCAAATGCAGATCTCACTCCAATACACAAGCATGTGTACACATTCCCCGGGGCTAGAAGGTATTGTTCGAATACAATAGAATCATTTCACGGTTTGTTTTATGCCAATAGTTTGGTCTGTCCTGGCGGGGCGTAACTAATACATATTGTTCTTATTTGTGCTGCCAAACGGGGCGTAGTTGAAATATACGATATATGCTAACTATAAAAATTATATTAATTTGCGTTAGTTTTAAGAATGATCATGGTTTAAAAGAATAATTATATAAATCATTTAAATTTAAACGTAAAGAAGTTTTGTGTTCGTACAGTATTACATTTTCTCCATACACTGTACTAAAGAATGCATGATATTCTAGGATGACAATACAGTATACGAAAACGTCCATTGATCTGCCAGTCTCAATCAGTTAACATATCACAGTTTAAAAATGCTAAATGATGATAAAAGGGTGGCAACGTTCTACCATTTAGCTTTATTGTCTTTTTAATAATGAGAACACCCACTTAAATTACTTGTATATCAAAGTAAATTTTGTTTAAAACAATCAAATCATGCCTAAGAAAGGTAATACTAACATCGCTATCTTCTTAAAAAATATCCATCCTGTTACATGTGTAAAGTCTTACATGCGTAAAGTCATGCATAGAAACATTACATAGCATATACAACACTTTAGCCCAGCAAGTGCGCCCAACTTCGTCTCAGATTTAATCATTGAGTAGCATTGGTTAGGTATCTTTGATATAGGGCATAAGCTAGGTTAGTGCAACGGTGTTCAAATCAGGGACTAAGTCGGTGTAGGGCCGTAACAAGTGTGACATATAACAACAGAAACCAGGTATTAAGGTATTAGCCGCGTAATACACACTTTTATAAAAGCTTTAACCTACAACATAGTTATAATCATGGTACACTATGGGACTTAAAAAAGTTATTTAAGTTTCATTACACCCAACCCCAAACTCCAAGGGCTACAAAGACCAACAAGTAAATATTTTGTCTATATTTGATTTTTTTTCGCATTATCAGAGATAATGAAATAAACACAACAGATTCTGGTAAAATAATACAAATGTACTTCAGTTAACAGAAAACTAAAGTTTAAACGAACTAATTATTGATACACATGGAAACAAATCATTTTGATTGATCTTTTGAGTCTTCGGAACAGAGCAGTATTTCGATGTTTGAAAACATATAGCAGTTTTACAAAATTCATAAAAAATAGTTAAATATAAGGCAAGTTGCTGAAATCATTTTAAATATTATCTATGATGTCTATTGAACAATTTAGAAGACAATTTATGATAGTTTACCGTCCAGTTTTGAAGAACATATACATAATGCCATGTAACCATACATTTTTATAGCTAATAAAATGCTTAAAAATCAACCTTTTTCTTGTCTTATTTTGTCAATGGTATTCTAACATTAAGATTTTTTCACAATAATTCTTCACTCTTCAACATTTGAAGTTTCGTCTGTTCCCATGCGTTTGTACTTGTAATTTGAGCACAGATGATAACTACTCAATGCTGAGTCAATGCTGATTTGGTTTTCAGGCCCCTTCAGGTACTTTACCCATCCAGAATGTTTAGTGCTGTAAAGGAAAAAAGGTGTACTTTAAAGCCTTTCTAACTAATAAGTATAGATAACTATACTGCCATACATATACACAATAAAATATAAACAGTTTAGTATTTCTCGACATTATTTTGAAAAAACACACAAAAAAACAAGCTGATACATGTATATAAAAAGAAAATTATTAAATTTATCAATAAAATTCATCATCATCATCATCATCATCACCACCACCACCACCACCACCACCACCACCACCACCACCACCATCATCATCATCATCACCACCACCACCACCACCACCACCACCACCACAACCACAACCACCACTTGATTATTGAACATCACAACAGTAGAAAGGCGTAAGGCCGTAACAAGTGTTACCCATAACAGCAGTAGCCAGTTGTTATAGGCCGTAACAAGTGTTACACATCACAGCAGTAGCATGGCGTAAGGCCGTAACAAGTGTTACACATCACAACAGTAGTAAGGCGTAAGGCCTTAACAAGTGGTACACATAACAAAAGTAGCCAGTTGTTATAGGCCGTAACAAGTGTTACACATCACAGCAGTAGCCAGGCGTAAGGCCGTAACAAGTGTTACATATCACAACAGTAGTATGGCGTAAGGCCGTAATAAGTGTAACACATCACAACAGTGACCAGGCGTAAGGCCGTAACAAGTGTTACACATAACAACAGTAGCATGGCGTAAGGCCGTAACAGGTGTTACACATCACAACAGTAGTAAGGCGTAAGGCCGTAACAAGTGGTACACATAACAGCAGTAGCCAGTTGTTATAGGCCGTAACAGGTGTTACACATAATAGCAGTAGCCAGTTGTTATAGGCCGTAACAAGTGTTACACATCACAGAAGTAGCCAGGCGTAAGGCCGTAACAAGTGTTACACATCACAACAGTAGCTAGGCGTAAGGCCGTAACAAGTGTTAGTCATCACAACAGAAGCTAGGCGTAAGGCCGTAACAAGTGTTAGTCATCACAACAGAAGCCAGGCGTAAGGCCGTAACAAGTGTAAGTCATCACATCAGTAGCCAGGCGTAAGGCCGTAACAAGTGTAACACATCACAACAGTAGTCAGGCGTAAGGCCGTAACAAGTGGTACACATAACAGCAGTAGCCAGTTGTTATAGGCCGTAACAAGTGTTACACATCACAACAGTGACCAGGCGTAAGGCCGTAACAAGTGTTACACATAACAACAGTAGCATGGCGTAAGGCCGTAACAGGTGTTACACATCACAACAGTAGTAAGGCGTAAGGCCGTAACAAGTGGTACACATAACAGCAGTAGCCAGTTGTTATAGGCCGTAATAAGTGTTACACATCACAACAGTAGCCAGGCGTAAGGCCGTAACAAGTGTAACACATCACAACAGTAGCCAGGCGTAAGGCCGTAACAAGTGTAACACATCACAACAGTCGCCAGGCGTAAGGCCGTAACAAGTGGTACACATAACAGCAGTAGCCAGTTGTTATAGACCGTAACAAGTGTTACACATCACAGCAGTAGCCAGGCGTAAGGCCGTAACAAGTGTTACACATCACAACAGTAGCATGGCGTAAGGCCGTAACAAGTGTAACACATCACAACAGTGACCAGGCGTAAGGCCGTAACAAGTGTTACACATAAAAGCAGTAGCCAGTTGTTATAGGCCGTAACAAGTGTTACACATCACAGCAGTAGCATGGCGTAAGGCCGTAACAAGTGTTACACATCACAACAGTAGTAAGGCGTAAGGCCTTAACAAGTGGTACACATAACAAAAGTAGCCAGTTGTTATAGGCCGTAACAAGTGTTACACATCACAGCAGTAGCCAGGCGTAAGGCCGTAACAAGTGTTACATATCACAACAGTAGTATGGCGTAAGGCCGTAATAAGTGTAACACATCACAACAGTGACCAGGCGTAAGGCCGTAACAAGTGTTACACATCACAACAGTAGCCAGGCGTAAGGCCGTAACAAGTGTTACACATCACAACAGTAGCCAGGCGTTAGGCCGTAACAAGTGTTACACATCATAACAGTAGCCAGGCGTAAGGCCGTAACAAGTGTTACACATAACAGCAGTAGCCAGTTGTTATAGGCCGTAACAAGTGTTACACATCTCAGCAGTAGCCAGTTGTTATAGGCCGTAACAAGTGTTACACATAACAGCAGTAGCCAGTTGTTATAGGACGTAACAAGTGTTACACATCTCAGCAGTAGCCAGTTGTTATAGGCCGTAACAAGTGTTACACATAACAGCAGTAGCCAGTTGTTATAGGCCGTAACAAGTGTTACACATCTCAGCAGTAGCCAGGCGTAAGGCCGTAACAAGTGTTACACATCACAACAGTAGTCAGGCGTAAGGCCGTAACAAGTGGTACACATAACAGCAGTAGCCAGTTGTTATAGGCCGTAACAAGTGTTACACATCACAACAGTGACCAGGCGTAAGGCCGTAACAAGTGTTACACATAACAACAGTAGCATGGCGTAAGGCCGTAACAGGTGTTACACATCACAACAGTAGTAAGGCGTAAGGCCGTAACAAGTGGTACACATAACAGCAGTAGCCAGTTGTTATAGGCCGTAACAAGTGTTACACATCACAACAGTAGCCAGGCGTAAGGCCGTAACAAGTGTAACACATCACAACAGTAGCCAGGCGTAAGGCCGTAACAAGTGTAACACATCACAACAGTCGCCAGGCGTAAGGCCGTAACAAGTGGTACACATAACAGCAGTAGCCAGTTGTTATAGACCGTAACAAGTGTTACACATCACAGCAGTAGCCAGGCGTAAGGCCGTAACAAGTGTTACACATCACAACAGTAGCATGGCGTAAGGCCGTAACAAGTGTAACACATCACAACAGTGACCAGGCGTAAGGCCGTAACAAGTGTTACACATAAAAGCAGTAGCCAGTTGTTATAGGCCGTAACAAGTGTTACACATCACAGAAGTAGCATGGCGTAAGGCCGTAACAAGTGTTACACATCACAACAGTAGTAAGGCGTAAGGCCGTAACAGGTGTTACACATAATAGCAGTAGCCAGTTGTTATAGGCCGTAACAAGTGTTACACATCACAGAAGTAGCCAGGCGTAAGGCCGTAACAAGTGTTACACATCACAACAGTAGCTAGGCGTTAGGCCGTAACAAGTGTTAGTCATCACAACAGAAGCTAGGCGTAAGGCCGTAACAAGTGTTAGTCATCACAACAGAAGCCAGGCGTAAGGCCGTAACAAGTGTAAGTCATCACATCAGTAGCCAGGCGTAAGGCCGTAACAAGTGTAAGTCATCACAACAGTAGCTAGGCGTAAGGCCGTAACAAGTGTAAGTCATCACAACAGTAGCCAGGTGTAAGGCCGTAACAAGTGTAAGTCATCACAACAGTAGCTAGGCGTAAGGCCGTAACAAGTGTAAGTCATCACAACAGTAACCAGGCGTAAGGCCGTAATAAGTGTTACAAATTAAAGCAGTAGCCAGTTGTTATAGGCCGTAACAAGTGTTACACATCACAGAAGTAGCATGGCGTAAGGCCGTAACAAGTGTTACACATCACAGCAGTAGCCAGACGTAAGGCCGAAACAAGTGTTACACATCACAACAATAGCCAGGCGCAGGGCCGTAACAAGTGTTACACAACAGTAGCCAGGCGTAAGGCAGTAACAAGTGTTACACATCACAACAGTAGCCAGGCGTAGGGCCGTAACAATTGTTACCCATCACAGCAGTTGCCAGGCGTAGGGCCGTAACAAGTGTAACACATCACAGCAGTAGCAAGGCGTACGGCCGTAACAAGGGTTACACATCACAGCAGTAGCATGACGTAAGGCCGTAACAACAGTAGCCAAGTGAAACAAAATTGTACGAAATCGCGACGTTTTTGTAGCCAGGCGTAAGGCCGTTACAAGTGTAAGTCATCACAACAGTAGCTAGGCGTAAGGCCGTAACAAGTGTTAGTCATCACAACAGTAGCCAGGCGTAAGGCCGTAACAAGTGTAAGTCATCACAACAGTAGCCAGGCGTAAGGCCGCAGCAAGTGTTAGTCATCACAACAGTAGCTAGGGGTAAGGCCGTAACAAGTGTTAGTCATCACAACAGTAGTAAGGCCGTAACAAGTGTTACACATCACAACAGTAGCCAAGCGTAAGGCCGTTACAATTGTTACACATCACAAAAGTAGCCATGCAGGCGTAAGGCCGTAACAAGAGTTACACATCACACCAATAGCCAGGCGTAAGGTCGTAACAAGTGTTTCACATCACAACAGTAGCCATGCAGGCGTAAGGCCGTAACAAGTTACACATCACAACAGTAGCTAGGCGTAAGGCCGTAACAAGTGTTACACATCACAACAGTAGCCAGGCGTAAGGTCGTACCAAGTGTTACACATCACAACAGTAGCCATGCAGGCGTAAGGTCGTAACAAGTGTTACACATCACAACAGTAGCCATGCAGGCGTAAGGCCGTAACAAGTGTAACACATCACAACAGTAGCCAGGCGTAAGGCCGTAACAAGTGTTACACATCACAACAGTAGCTAGGCGTAAGGCCTTAACAAGTGTAACACATCACAATAGTTGCCAGGCGTAAGGCCGTAACAACAGTAGCCAAGTGAAACAAAATTGTACGAAATCGCGACGTTTCTGTAGGCAACGTTTAACATGCATAGGATTCCGATTTGTGGAGGCCCACCGTTTCGTAGTTGTTATAAAAAGGTTTAACAAAATCGCGACGTTGCTGTAACACATAACATAAACGTAACAAGGGTGTAACACCATGTTACATGATTTTTGGAGGTGTAATAATGAGGTTACACCATGTAACATGATTTTTGGAGATGTATCAATATGTAACATGAATTGTGGAGGTGTAACAATGAGGAAACACCATGTCACATGATGTGTGGAGGTGTAACACCATGAATCATGATTTGTAGAGGGTTTCAAAGTTGTAGCTCGTAACAAGGTGCAACAACGATTTACAAATCGCGACTGCTGAAACATGAACGTAACAAGGGTGCTAGAACGGTGAAACATTTTGTCACATGCATTGGAGTCCGATTTGTTCAGGTTTTCGCAGTTTTTACATGTAACAAAGTGTTGTATCTCAAGCAGAATTGCCGTAAAAAGGACGCAACACTTTTTAACATGCATAGAGCTACTGAGCTTGTTTCTGTAGTTTTTCACACTTAAGTATAGAATGCTGATTACAAGACAGTTAAGGCAAATGATTTTGGATATCTTTTTCAAACGCAATTTACGCAAACAACATGGTTAGTACGGATAAAGACGCCTTTGATGGTACATGTTCAGTCACACTTTGACGTTAAATTAAATTAAACTTTACAGTAGCGTATGTAAATACATCAAATCATGTCAACACGTCGGCATACAACCAGAAAAGCATAAAAAAATTCAACAGCATTAATAAATTGGGCGAATCCATTAACATAACGTATTAAACGTATACATATCGCATGTCTAACCTGTAGGTATCGCTTACTTGTATATTTAACTTATGACAGCGTATCACATCGTATGACCAGCGTTCTCGACCTTTGCCAAACGTATGAGTATCTTGCCGACAATCACGAGACGTTCAGCATACATTAGGCGCATATCTCTAGAGTACCCCATCAACATCAACATGGCACAAAGACATCAACCAAGAAGCCAGCCAAGAGCTGAGGTAGAGTCAAGAAGAACCGCTCTACACCATCATCGTCCAAAGCTGCCGATTCACCTGCTCACGATTTTCCAGTTGTTTCCCATACCGGCCGTTCGCAGTCACCACTCTCTCTCCTCCTCCTCCCGGTAATGGTTTCCGTAACTCTTTTGTTGACTCAATTACTTCATCAGTTGCCTCCACCTTTTCCCGCCAACCTGAGGACCAGACCAAGGAGAGGAACCAGACCATCCTCCGTCTTTGATCTCTCCTCCTCCTCGTCCTATTGGCACGAAGCCGACTGATGTTAAAGAACGATTAGTTGGTATTCTTGTCGAAGCCTTCTCTGATGACGGGTAGAGAAGTGATGGCGAGGTACTCCTAATACGTCAATATGCGTCAGATACGGGTTAGAAGTTACCCATATTTGGTTATCAATAAGTTAACTGTACGGTATAACACCTTTATGCCAACATCTCGACGTATGAATAATCTACCTTCTATATTTAACGTATGTCTAGAGTATGCCCAACTTATGAAGAGGACGTCGGCATACGCCAAAACGTTTTGTGCATGCACACATTACATATATCGACCACTGCGTACAACGTATGGCACCTTATACAAGCGTGCTTTAAAGTTCATACAACTTATACCATAAACATACCCTTAACTTCTGTCAAAGTACACAAGCGTGTTGGTGAAACGTAACATGCGTTGGCAGAAATTAAAAGTGTGACTCCACCATAAACCTTACTATCTGTATTGCAACAGGCGTCAGGTCAGATTGTGAGCTATTAATTGTTGGAATAATTATCTTGAATTTGTCTCGACTCCGTTGATACAATTTATTCACGTATCGAGTATAAATAATAATTATTAACACGTATATTGATGTTCTAGGTTTTCTCTAACCAACACCATTGCATTCTATTTGGAGTTGTATTTGTATCTTTTGATATAAATCAGATTGACCCCCCATGCTATTCAATCTAATCCTTAAAAAACCCTGCTTTTGTGTGTATCTTTTTACATTGCAGTAGAAATCACTTTCATTGTCTTGGCTTTGAACAAATTCTTGTAATTAATACAGTATCAGATTCATTTAGAATGTAGTATTACCTCCCACCGTTTTATGAGTAATAAAAGAGTGTTTATTATACTTTCTTTAGAAACGATCTTAATGCAATTCTTTTAGAGAGTCGACATGTATCTTTTTTACTTTGTACCCACCCGAACAATGACGCAAGTCATTCTAATAACTTGTTTTCCCTTTATGAAAACCTGTTTAAGAATATAACAATGAACATGTCAAAAGAAATAAAAAACAAACATTAAAAATAAGTAAAAAAAGAGTCAATGAATGGCCATGATTTGTATTTAGGGTTAAAATGGAGTTATGTAACCTTATTGTAAGATGGTCGTCATTTATTGTGCGAGGTATTAAGTGCACTAAAACTTTAACCTGCCCTAAAACTAACTTAAGTTCCTATGTCAATCTGGGGCTATTACTTGTATTAAGGATAATATGGAGTTGTGTAACCTCATTGTGTGATGGTCTGAGTGAAGTATTAAGTCTATTGAATGAAGTGTATAGAAGTTATTAATAAATATCCCAACCTGCCCTAAAAGTTCCATAGTCAATCAGGGGCCATAATTTGTATAAAGGATAACAAAGAGTTATCTAACCTCATTATGTAATGGCTCTGAACAATTGTGTGAAGTATCAAGTGAATTGAATGAAGGGTATTGAAGTTATAAACTTGTGAAAATCCCAACTTGCCCTTAAACTTTAACCTAAGTTCCTAAGTCAATCAGGGGCCAAAACTTGTATTAAGGATAATATGGAGTTATGTAACCTCATTGTGGGATGGTCCTGAACAACTGTGTAAAGTATTAAGTCAATTGAATAAAGGGTATAGAAGTTATTAATAAATATCCCAACCTGCCCTTAAACTTTAACCGAAGTTCCATAGTCAATCAGAAGTCATAATTTGTATAAAGGATAATATGGAGTTATCTAACCTCATTATGTGATGGCCCTGAACAACTGTGTTAAGTATTAAGTCAATCGAATGAAGGGTATTGAAGTTAAAAGTGAAAATAAACTTTAACCAGACGCCGACACGGGGGCAAGTAGTAAAGCCCTCCTTATTCTTCCAATAGTTGAGCTAAAATGTAACTTATCAAGCAAGTTAACAAAGTCAAATGTAGTAACAAGAAAATTTAACCACAACCATAGTGCATACTTTTTTTTAGTAAATAGTAAATAATAATAATAATAAAATAATAATGTATCCAATTGACTTGTAAACTGAATCTTGATCAAATTGTATGTCTACATTATTCAACCCCATTTCAAATTGCAAAGAGATTCACACTTTGATTTCTAAATTGTTTATTCTACAAGTAAATAATATTTCATACAACTACTGATGACATGCAAATGTATGGATAAATATAAACACATTATACATACATGTATCAAGGTGTTTAAACTTTTATCAAAACAAGAAAATAAATAAATAAATATATAATCACACAAACAAACAACCAAACCAAGCAACCAATCAAGCAATTTAAATATAATTACTTATCATTGGATAACACAAAATAAATGTATTTAATTTCTAACACAGTCGTCTTCTGGAACGAAGCTGCCTTGAAGTGTGTTGATTTCTTCTAAATCTTCCCAACTTGCATCCACTTACCCCGCCCTGATCTTCTGCTGTGCCTAGCTCATCTGTAAGTGTATCCAGCGTTCCTTGGACAGGTTTACCTCCAGCTGTCTTCGGCTATTCATGCTTTCAACGCACCTAACCCTGGTCTTCTGATGTCTCTAGCTCATCTGCAGGTGTCTCCAGTGTTACTTTAACTTGTTCACCTGCAGCTGTCTCAAGAGTGTTCATGCTCTCCAACTTACTCATTTGAGTCTTTTGCTGTCTCCAACGTCACTTGAACTTGTTCACCTGCAGCTGTCTCCAACTGTTCACACTCTCCACCAACCCCAACCTGGTCTTTTGCTGTCTCTAGCTCATCTGAAGGTGTCCCCAGCGTTACTTGAACTTGTTCATCTGCAGCTGTTACAGACTGTTCACGCTCTCCATATACCTCATCCGGGTCTCTGCTGTCTTAGCTCATCTGCAGGTGTCCCCAGCGATCCTTGAACAGGTTCACCTGCAGCTGTCTCAGAGTGTTCATGCTCTCCAACTACTTAATCCCGCTCTTCTGATGTCTCTAGCTCATCTGAAGGCTTCTCCAGCGTAAACATACTGAAACATATCAGTTGAGGGGACGGTATTTAATGTACTGAAATAAATTGTATTTGTTGCAATTGCACCAACATGTAAACAAATGAACATGAGTGTATTTTTGTCCAACTTATTGTCCCACATAAAAATACATTAACATTAATCTGAGTTGATGGGTCCAGTTCTGAGAGCGCTCCATGTATATACATGAACATAAGTATATCTTAGTCATTAGGCTGAGTTGATAGATCCGGTTCGGAGCATACACCACATGTTAATAAATGAACATAAGTGTTACTTAATCAAGCCTGAGTTGATGGATCCAGTTCTGAGCACACTCCACATGTTGATACAGAACATAATTGTACCTTAGTCATTAGCCTGAGTTGATAGATCCAGTTCGGAGCATACACCACATGTTGATAAATGAACATAAGTGTTACTTAATCAAGCCTGAGTTGATGGATCCAGTTCTGAGCATACACCACATGTTGATAAATGAACATAAGTGTTACTTAATCAAGCCTGAGTTGATGGATCCAGTTCTGAGCATACACCACATGTTGATACAGAACATAAGTGTTACTTAGTCATTAGCCTGAGTTGATAGATCCTGTTCGGAGCATACACCACATGTTGATACATGAACAGAAGTGTTACTTAATCAAGCCTGAGTTGATGGATCCAGTTCTGAGCACACTCCACATGTTGATACAGAACAAAAGTGTACTTTAGTCAAGCCTGAGTTGATGGATCCAGTTCTGAGCACACTCCACATGTTGATACAGAACATAAATGTACCTTAGTCAAGTCTGAGTTGATGGATCCAGTTCTGAGCACACTCCACATGTTGATACAGAACAAAAGTGTACCTTAGTCAAGCCTGAGTTGATGGATCCAGTTCTGAGCACACTCCACATGTTGATACAGAACATAAATGTACCTTAGTCAAGTCTGAGTTGATGGATCCAGTTCTGAGCACACTCCACATGTTAATACAGAACATAAGTGTTACTTAATCAAGTCTGAGTTGATGGATCCAGTTCTGAGCACACTCCACATGTTGATACAGAACAAAAGTGTACCTTAGTCAAGCCTGAGTTGATGGATCCAGTTCTGAGCACACTCCACATGTTGATACAGAACATAAATGTACCTTAGTCAAGTCTGAGTTGATGGATCCAGTTCTGAGCACACTCCACATGTTAATACAGAACATAAATGTACCTTAGTCAAGTCTGAGTTGATGGATCCAGTTCTGAGCACACTCCACATGTTGATACAGAACATAAATGTTACTTAATCAAGTCTGAGTTGATGGATCCAGTTCTGAGCACACTCCACATGTTGATACAGAACAAAAGTGTACCTTAGTCAAGCCTGAGTTGATGGATCCAGTTCTGAGCACACTCCACATGTTGATACAGAACATAAATGTACCTTAGTCAAGTCTGAGTTGATGGATCCAGTTCTGAGCACACTCCACATGTTGATACAGAACAAAAGTGTACCTTAATCAAGCCTGAGTTGATGGATCCAGTTTTGAGCACACTCCACATGTTAATACAGAACATAAGTGTTACTTAATCAAGCCTGAGTTGATGATTTCAACTCTGAGCACACAACACATTTTGATACATGAATATAAGTGTACCTTAGTCAAGCCTGAGTTGATGGATCCAGTTCTGAGCACACTCCACATGTTAATACAGAACATAAGTGTTACTTAATCAAGCCTGAGTTGATGGTTCGAACTCTGAGCACACAACACATTTTGATACATGAATATAAGTGTACCTTAGTCAAGCCCGAGTTGATAGATCCAGTTCTAAGCACACACATGTTGATACAGAACGTAAGTGTACCTTAGTCATTAGCCTGAGTTGATGTTAAGACTACACATGTAAATACATGAGCGTTTGTGTAACTTGATCAAGTTTGTGATGATTCTGGTTGCAAGCATTCTCTGTAAAATCAGGGTGACCCAGGCAAAATGGCCCGCAATTTGTCCCACTTTGGAGGAAACTCAGGTTAGACCTCATTATGCGCACCTGGCACTCTCTCATTCCAACATTTTTGCGGATCTGTAATTTCATAATTGTTTTGTTTAAATGGCAAAATCAAGCATTTATATTTTCATCCATTTCCCCACAGGGAAGCATATGGAAAAGACTATGCTTCAATTTCATTTAGTTCCTTTTTTTCTAAAACACTGGTATAAACGAAGAAATGATTCATTTCTTGAAATCTTAGATTTTACTTATTTTAAATCAATAAATAATGATCTGTTTTACATACCATAAACTAAGTGTCACTTACCAAAGAAATCGTTTATATAATTTTAAAACAAAGCTTATTCTTTAAACTTTTAAGAAATCTTAACATAAAAGTTTATGTTGGATTTTTTGACCCTGGTATGACCTCATCCCCACTGTTATGTTATTTAGAACATTGTGTTTTAACAACATGTATTTATCAATAAAATGTACATTTGGCTTCCTGGCCTTATCAAATACTGTGAACTAGAAATAGGGGAATAAATGAAGTTTAAAGTCATTGCAGTATAAAGTTAGTAACATGTTACACCAAACAGCGCTTACCTTTGCCACAGATGCATCGACTGTGCTAGTATTGGCCCGATGTGCAACACCACCAAGGTACCGGAAGATAATAGTGTATACATAACGCTGGACATCCTCCCGACAGTCATGGCGTACAGCAAAGTCAGTAACTGCAAAATGTGGATCATTGTTAATATTTGTACTGATACCTTTGTATTATGATTTAAGAAATTTGGAATTGTTGCCACATGAGCAACTGGTTTCAACTGTAGAAAAATAAGATAAAAACACAATGGCAATCTTCCACACTCTTCAAGAAATATACATGTATTAGTACTTTCATTTGCACAAAGATGCTTCTTGCAAATTTACTCTTGGTCATACATGCCCAATTTGGCGTCTATTTCATGGCTTTTTTGTGCTTTAAAAACACTAATATTTTACACAAATCACATGTAAAATAATAAACAAAGCGTAACGTCTTGTACTAAACTGTAATATCTGCTTTACATGTTACTACTATGGGTACCATTGTGCCTTACCCGGGTAAGGGTTGGTTTTTTACATCAAATTTCGCAATTAAAACGTTTTATTTTTTCAGTAGTATGCACTCGAGTATCTGTGTAATGCTAGGTATGCCGCTGATTGGTAGTATGTATTTAAAAAATAAACTGTATATGTACATACTTACAGTCTTTAAGGTTTACAGTGGTCTACATTATATTGTGTAAACTATCAACTTCTTGGGCCAGCCACTGTTTATATCTACCACTTCACCTGACTGCTAAATTACTTAAACTTCAGAAATACTACTGCCTTCTCATTGGACAAAATATATTGTTGACCACTAAAGACATGCAAGTCTTATTTCTATTTGTATGTGTTTTTTTAAACTTAAGTTTGTATAATTTCATAAAACCAAATAACAAACCACCTTTCAAATATCAATCCTAAATGCTTATGCAGATGCCCACTTTAATACATGTATATAGTTAAACACCACTAAACTAATGTTCAAAATTTCATATATTAGGCTGTTTTTTTTTCACGTGTCTTAAAACTTTTTCTCTAATCATTTAGGATAAAAAATAAGCCGACATAAAGTTATTTACCGTTAGGCCTTTTATTTTTTATTGTTTGTTTAACAAACTGCCATGATTGAATATGTTCGTAGGAGGAGGAAATAAATAAAGAATAAAATTTCAAAAAATTGTTTTATTTTTTGGTACAGGAAATGAAGCATTAGTTAATAAGCTACTTAATAGAAATTAAATACTTGAATCACCAAACAGGGTTGAATATTACTACCAGTGCTATATTTAACAATAGTTTTCTTATTGTTCACAAGATTTACAGAAGTTTTATATTAATCACTTAAGTTTCATTTAAATCATCACATGACTGGTAATACAAACTAGATACTGTTCACAATCATAACACTGTTCACAATCTTAACACAAGTTTTATATTAAACATTATTAAGATCCATTTGAATTATCACATGAAAGTATATACTAACTAGATACTGTTCACAATCTTAACATAAGTTTTATATTAAACATTATTAAGATCCATTTGAATTATCACATGAAAGTATATACTAACTAGATACTGTTCACAATCTTAACACAAGTTTTATATTAAACATTATTAAGATCCATTTGAATTATCACATGAAAGTATATACTAACTAGATACTGTTCACAATCTTAACATAAGTTTTATATTTAACACTTCAGTTTCATTTGATAAATCACATGCCTGTGAATACTGACTAGAAACTGTTCACACTCATAACATTGTTCACAACCTTAACACAAGTTCAATATTAAACATTATTAAGTTCCATTTGAATTATCATATGAAATTTTATACTGACAGATACTGTTCCCATCATTTCATCTTCAAAAACATTTTTTTTTATTTAAAACTAACTAACACAGTTGCACACAACAGTAATTGCATCTGTGGAAGGTGTTTATCGAAAACCTACTGAATGGAGAGTTGATTAATAATCAAAATTATTTGCCAAAGGTCAGGAAAAACCAGTAAACTAATAGTTCACTTGGCCCTACTTGACTGAGGGGAAATGGTTTTGATAATTGACCAAACAACCATTCAGTCTGCATTTTATTACATGACATTCAAAAATATTTATCCATGCCTTGTGTACAGCGCATAAGCAATAATTACACGTTTCAATAAATTTTCATATTTTCTTTTGGTGCTGCCTTTAACTATAAATTAACAGGTGATGTTATGAGAAGTCATGTTATAAAAGACACTAGTTTCTTTTCACTTTCTTATTCCTGGTAATTGGTTCCTTGCCACTTTGCCAACACGGGTTGCAGATAAGGCGCACTGTCCCAAACTTCCGCTGCAGCTCTTGGATTACCTCACCATCCGCCAAGTTGTCAATTTTTCCGCAGAAGAAACATATGTCGTCCATCTTGATATCTTTAATACAAAAATAAACCATCATGTTATCACTATTAAAAGAAAGGTAACTTTAATCTCGATGTAACTGCCAACATTAACCTTAATGCTAACATTTACCCAATATGCAACTGAGTCTATTTTGAAAAATACAGGTACTGAAAACAAAATATGATTATTCATCTTGTTATCTGCAAACTGCATTTGTAACCTTGTCTGTAATCTTAAAATAGTTTCATTGAAACGGTCACATTATCTATTATTTAAATTGTTACACAGCAGCTTAGTAGAACATAAACATTTATTCAATGCTCTTTAAGTTAGACAAAATTCAAATCTGGAAATAAAATGTTAGTGTTGCTCTTATGCAATCAGGCATACTCAAATACCTGTATAGTAGGTTGTTTCGATTGGACTCTGGCAGTTTTGTCCCTCTTTTACTATCATAACATCCTGCATGATGCTACCTGGGAAGAGGAACATTTCCACAGACAAACATTTTCTCTTCTTGTACCCTCCTTAAGTGTTGTTGTTCCTCAGGTTTGAAAGCTTTTTGGCCACATACACAACACGTCTTTTGCCACATTCATAGCACTTCACATAGCCACGAGCCTTTGCTGAAATGGGAATTTCTTTCATCAGATAATAAACTTTTAATCATTTGATTATTTTTAAGTATAGTACTAAAGATGATCAGAAGTAAAATTCTTATGATAAAGAAGGGTCAGACAAGCAAGTCCCTACTTTACCATAAATATTTAAATTAACATCAACTGTCAGTCTTAAAATATAGCCGATATTTTTGCTGAGTATTTGTTAACTAGTTAACCCCCTAGTGAACTGTATTTTCACTGACCATTACTTTTCCGAGGCTGTAACCCCAACATTTGTCGATAAAAATATACTTATATGTATTGATTGTGTGTCCTGTTAATGCTTTCTGTGTCTCCTGTTCAGTATGATAGGGCCTAATCCTTGTACATTTGAATATTTGACTTCTGGGCTTGACTATGTATCATCCATTTCATCTTTAGTCTATATTAATACACTAACTAAAACCTTACCTGCAACGAACCACGATTTGTGTTTGTCGTGTTCTGTTAGTTCAGGCTTGTGGTTTTCCTGTGTTTCAGTGCCATTTACATTCTGGAATTTTTTGTAATGATTATCATCATTCCCATCCGGTACAGGGTCAGGAAAGAAATGCAGGTCATCAAATACCTCCTTAGGGACCCGCAGAGGATTCAGGGTGCAGTACTCACAGGTGTCACTGCCACATTTCTTCAACTGAAATCATAATCAAATCTTTAATTTTCATCCTAGTTTATGTGACATTTATTATGATATTTAATTAATAAATAATATATCGATATTTGATTTATAATTCATAAATGTTTTACAGTTAACAAGCGTATTAAATTTATATTTAAAAATGAAATGTTCCATTAATCATGTTCAGATCCTTTACTTATACAATATCGCAAAACTTATATGTGACTGTTTTAAAGAGTTATCATAAAGAGTATATTTTTATTTTAAATGTATATTCTTTCAATATTAAAAGTATTTAAATTGTTTTCAGTGCATTTGCACATCAAGCAAAGCACACTAGATATACAGGCTATAGTTGGAGTATGACTACCATGCACCAAACAAAAAGGACACAGAAAAATGACAGTTGACTAGACTATAAGTATCTTCCATGGCCGAGAGTGTAAGACAGGTTCATCCCGACCCAAGCGTAGGGTGTTTGTGGAAACAAGGTTTACAGAGTTTCCGCAAAGCACCCTGCTCGAGGGTTGGGATGAACCTATCTTATACGAGCGGCTATGGTAGATGCTTTTTCTCCCACCTCAGTTAAACCAAATTAAGTAAAAAAAGTTCTTTGCTGGAACTTTTTTTGTGTGTAGTGAAAATAAATGCGTATGGATATGTGATAATTCATGGTTGTCATGGATATGCGCGCAGAGATTCAGATTATGTTAATAGTTAAATCGGTCTTTAAATAGTTCTGAGGAGAGTGAATCATTATTTCTTGAAAGGTGCATGAAAACTTGTTTATAGTGACATTTGAAGCGAGAAGTAATTAATTAGCATTCTAAATATTGCCACAAGACAAGGTTTCTATGATGCTACAGATGACAGTCTTCAACAAGGGAGGTAATTACAATGTGATGACCAAAAAAAGGAGTTCCATACGGGTACTTGTTTTGTCTTTACCTGTGGGCAAGATACGAATTTCTAGCATAGTTAAATTTTTGAATGCTGCATTCTTCTCAGCATGCCGTCTGATGCTAGCTAGAGAATTTAGCCGTTTCGCTTGCATCTGAAAGCCATCTGTCATAGCTGCTCTGCATAAGGCAGAGTTCTGCAGCCCAAGATTCAAGAGTACCATTTTCCTCTCTGCTGGATTATTGTAGCTCTGATTTGGGGCTGTGCTTACACACACCATCATGTCTAGATCTAAGCTTATGAACTTGAGCAGACATGCTGTTTTCACAGACTTGAAAGTGGTTCGGTGGTCAGGGCCACCATCTGTGTATCTAAACAATATACGTTTGTCAAAGTTGACCCCATCATCAGTATAATTGTTTAGTACAATGTTATGATTCTCTGCTGCATGGCGTAGAGGACTTGATGGCTGAAACACCTTATATTTGACAGAAACATGGACCGTGCCTTTGTAGGATGAGTCTCTAGGACTTTCAGGAATGTCAACGTTTAAGCAATCTGAGCTTACAATGCCAGCAAGGTGAAAGTCATGGTCTAGGCATTGCAGTGAGGGTTGGTTTCCTGCAACCAAAGCTCTGTGATATGACCTTACACCAGTTGACACCGGCATACCAGGCTCACCGACAGGTATTACTGCTTTGTCATCTAGGCATTGCAATCTTGCATGATCATGATATCTAACAACCATGTCCTTCATCATGTACCAGAGATGCAGAGCAAAAGAGGTATCTTCATGTTGCGCTCACAAAAGCCTTTGCTGTACAACATACTTCACATCAAATTTGCCAGTGTAATGTTGCGCGCTGGATGTGAGTTGGTTGGATGGCATGAAGTTCAGTCGGATCCAAGATACTGAAGGGGCAGGTGTGTCATCTGGCAATTTCTGAAGAACTCTTTTCCTCAGGTCTTCAACTGAAATGGCTAGAGGCAAGTAAGAGGTAGACGATGATTTTCTCTCTTTAACAACCGACCATTCTTCAAAATAAGTTCCCAGCTCTTTCCAGAAAGGATCAAACTTCGGATCAGCCATTCTCCCATTGTTTTTTCTGAGATCCAGTTAACATTGAAACTTTACAAAGAAAGCAGCCTACAATCCCCCTCCTCCATTTCCGCCTTTCAGAACTTCTTGTTGTTTCGATTACCAATATTAATTTTTTTCCACAAAATATTTGTTTATACCAAGTGGCATTTCTAGGAACAGGACATCATTGCATAAAAAGTTTTTAGAAAGCATCAGCACAACCACTTAGTTCTATTCAAGCAACTATGATTACACATTACACTTCACTACACATACCTTCTATCACTTGAAGACCCCAGTTGTTGTCAATTGACCTCACAGGCTCACAACTTCGGTGTTTTTTCTCAACTCTGTGTAGTTGATCCTTCAAGTGCTTCTGGTAGGTCTCCATGGCGGTCAGGAGATCAGATACACTCTTCTTGAAGGCAGAAAACTGTTGATTCATCCACCATGGAAGAATCAATACCTAAGCCAGGCTATCAGACTTCACTGCTAGTTCTTCAAGAGTGATCTATTATTTATAATATAAAGTATTTTTTACATATTTAACAAATCATGACCACATTCTTATTCAAAAGTCACAAATGGGTAATGTTTTCTTCACACAATTATAAATGACAGGACACTTTAGTCTGTACTGCACATTTATTCTATTCCAATGCTATTATTTTTAATTTATACTAATACTTACTAAGTATTACTACATAAATAAGCCCAGCAGCATGGAAAGCTTCCTCCTAAACATATTTTTTAATATTCAGGTTGTAAATAATATTCGTTACGACTTTATATTTTTAGGAAATAAACCGATCTATTTAAGTCCTGTAAGAATTGTTTATCTAGTCGCAGTAATACACAACTTTGTAATTTTGACGCATTGTGGTCGTTTGTTTACACTTTTTGACAGCCGGAAGTGCAATTAATTTTTATAGACTGCTTTCGATTCTGGGATCGAATGTAATTAGATATTAAGATCTAAGGCTGAAATTAGTAACCAGTCTGTCATAGCTCTTCCTTTCCATTTTCGTCGCCTGTAGGATATCATACACAAAAATTAACAGCTTCATAAAATCGTATTAAATCGAAGTATTTTCATTGTTTTCTTCACATTATTTTAAGTTAAAAAAATTGCACAGAGATGCCTAAGGAAAAGAAAACATCAGGTGGAAGAGGATCTGGTTGAGTAAAATTTGGAAGATGTACCAGAGAAACCTGCGGGTGAGAATGTTATTGATTTTGAGAAAATTATATTGGCCTCAAAAATTATTCCGGGGGGGTGGTGAGGGCACAGACTCACCAGGTCAAAGTCAAGGTCCAGAGACCACTTTGCCAATTTCAGTTGTTTGTCTTAGTGATGACGATTGGCTGCACATGTCCCACAGCCATTGAGGGAATAAATTCAAAAAGGAAGTTTTATTAATTTGGCTCTTTTGTTAAAAGGTTCCATTGAATTGCAAGACTATGCTAGTAGTAACATTTTGCGGCTAAATGAAGCCGGGCAAATTGAGTCAAAGCCACGTGAGTGTAGGGAAAAAATCAGTAACATCGAAAAATGGACTGACGCCTTTATTATTTTTTCAGAGGGTTTATCTCGCAAGATTTCCAAGTAAGGCCAATGAATTACTACACTGTATGTTTAACATCAGAGAGAGCTCTAAAAAGGGGTTTTTCACATGGTGGGCTTATGACGAACAGTTTCAGCTACGCCAGGCGATTAATCCATCATCTTGGGCCCATATTAACACAGATCTGTGGTGGCGCTGCACACAAAACTCTCAATGTAGTAAACCTTGTGGCAGGAATATATCTTAGAACTCTTAATGTAGTAAACATTGTGTCAGGAATACGTGTCAGAACTCTTAATGTAGTAAACCTTGTGTCAGGAATATGTGTCAGAACTCTAACTGTAGTAAACCTTGTGTCAGGAATATGTGTCAGAACTCTTAATGTAGTAAACCTTGTGTCAGGAATACGTGTCAGAACTCTTAATGTAGAAAACCTTGAGTAAGTAATATGTCTTAGAACTCAAAATGCTGTAAACCTTGTGTCAGGAATACGTGTCAGAACTCTTAATGTAGTAAACCTTGTGTCAGGAATACATGTCAGAACTCTTAATGTAGTACACCTTGTGTCAGGAATACGTGTCATAACTCTTAATGTAGTAAACCTTGTGCCAGGAATATGTGTCAGAACTCTTACTGTAGTAAACCTTGTGTCAGGAATATGTGTCATAACTCTTAATGTAGTAAACCTTGTGTCAGGAATACATGTCAGAACTCTTAATGTAGAAAACCTTGAGTAAGGAATATGTCTTAGAACTCAAAATGTGGTAAACCTTGTGTCAGGAATACGTGTCAGAACTCTTAATGTAGTAAACCTTGTGTCAGGAACACGTGTCGGAACTCTTAATGTAGTAAACCTTGTGTCAGGAATACGTGTCAGAACTCTTAATGTAGTAAACCTTGTGTCAGGAATACGTGTCAGAACTCTTAATGTAGTAAACCTTGTGTCAGGAATACATGTCAGAACTCTTAATGTAGTAAACCTTGTGTCAGGAATACGTGTCATAACTCTTAATGTAGTAAACCTTGTGTCAGGAATACGTCTTAGAACTCTTAATGTAGTAAACCTTGTGTCAGGAATACGTGTCGGAACTCTTAATGTAGTAAACCTTGTGTCAGAACTCTTAATGTAGTAAACCTTGTGTCAGGAATACGTGTCAGAACTCTTAATGTAGTAAACCTTGTGTCAGAAATATGTCTCAGAACTCTTAGGAATTTGTGTCATAACTGTTAATGTAGTAAACCAGTTAATCTTGTGTCAGGAATATGTCTTAGAACTCTTAATGTAGTAAACCTTGTGTCAGGAATATGTGTCATAACTCTTAATGTGGTAAACCTGGTGTCAGGAATATGTGTCAGAACTCTTAATGTAGTAAACCTTGTGTCAGGAATATGTTTTAGAACTCTTAATGTAGTAAACCTTGTGTCAGGAATATGTGTCATAACTCTTAATGTAGTAAACCTGGTGTCAGGAATATGTGTCAGAACTTTTAATGTAGTAAACCTTGTGTCAGGAATATGTTTTAGAACTCTTAATGTAGTAAACCTTATGTCAGGAATATGTGTCATAACTCTTAACATATTAAACCTGGTGTCAGGAATACGTGTCATAACTCTTAATGTAGTAAACCTTGTGTCAGGAATATGTCTTAGAACTCTTAATGTAGTAAACCTTGTGTCAGGAATATGTGTCATAACTCTTAACGTAGTAAACCTTGTGTCAGGAATACGTGTCATAACTATTAACGTAGTAAACCTTGTGTCAGGAATACGTGTCAGAACTCTTAACGTAGATAACCTTCTATCAGGAATACGTGTCAGAACTCTTACTGTAGTAAACCTTGTGTCAGGAATACGTGTCATAACTCTTAATGTAGTAAACCTTGTGTCAGGAATATGTCTTGGAACTGTTAATTGGTAAACCTTTTGTCAGGAATATGTCTTAGAACTCTTAATGTGGTCAACCTTGTGTCAGGAATACGTGTCATAACTCTTAATGTAGTAAACCTTGTGTCAGGAATACGTGTCGGAACTCTTAATGTAGTAAACCTTGTGTCAGGAATACATGTCAGAACTCTTAACGTAGTAAACCTTGTGTCAGGAATACGTGTCATAACTATTAACGTAGTAAACCTTGTGTCAGGAATACGTGTCAGAACTCTTAACGTAGTTAACCTTCTATCAGGAATACGTGTCAGAACTCTTACTGTAGTAAACCTTGTGTCAGGAATACGTGTCATAACTCTTAATGTAGTAAACCTTGTGTCAGGAATATGTCTTGGAACTGTTAATTGGTAAACCTTTTGTCAGGAATACGTCTTAGAACTCTTAATGTGGTCAACCTTGTGTCAGGAATACGTGTTAGAACTCTTAATGTAGTAAACCTTGTGTCAGGAATACGTGTCGGAACTCTTAATGTAGGAATACATGTCATAACTCTTACTGAAGTAAACCTTGTGTCAGGAATACGTCTTAGAACTCTTAATGTAGTAAACCTTGAGTCAGGAATACGTGTCGGAACTCTTAATGTAGTCAACATTCTGTCAGGAATACATGTCAGAACTCTTACTGTAGTAAACCTTGTGTCAGGAATAGTGTTAGAACTCTTAATTGGTAAAGCTTGGATCAGGAATACGTTTTGAGTCAAATTTTAGACTCAAAAACATAATAAATAAGGAGCTATGTAACATCAGAACCGCCTTCCCATCCGCCACCATAGTATGGATTGATACAATTCAACGCCGCATGTGGTTGGGTGCTAGCAATGCGAAAGCAATCGAACACAAACGGACGCGAATATATAGATTGGGGAGGGCGATAGCTGCATCCGGTGGTCCGTCTGATGCGATTGCTTGCGACATTCAGGCAGGAGATCATTTCTTTAGAAAGGACGTCGGAATCAAATTTTATCTCGATTACCTCAGAGACGCCATTTTAAAAATAAGTTAAAAACTTGAGCTGCTAATTATGTCGGGCGAATTTTTGGGGGAAACCAAGTTTCTGTGGCGGAAAAATTCAGCCAGCTGAGAGTAGGGCAACATTTAATCTACATGATCACTATATCAGTCAATAATCTTTTTGGTTAAATCCAACTTTTTTTATGTTTGTTGCCAACTTGAAACTTGATGGCGGGGCTAGGCCCCATACCCATCGGTGAATTGTTGGTTACAGACAAACGGGCAAAAACATGTTAAGACGATAATTTAACGCAATATAATATACAAGTCCTTAGGTTGTTGCTCTTGTGTTATGGTAACACTTATGTTGTGTAACCCTGCAGGTTTTGCATGTTGTGTCTAGTAATTTGTGCGTTTAACCTTTAAACGCTGTGGAAACAGTTTGCTTTGTGTTTTGATTGCGTGTCAGCAGGTTCTTGCGTGTTGTGTCCAGTGATTTTTGCGTTTAACCTTTAAATGCTGTGGAAACAGTTTGCTTTGCGCTTTAATTGCGTGTCAGCAGGGTGTGTATTGCGTACAAACATTGCGTTAAGTTTAACTTTAAATATTTAGCAAAGGGGGGTAAAAATACAAATTATGTGCCCTTATCTCGGCTGGTTGTATTTTTAACGGACTGCTTGGTGCCTTAAAGCGAACCCTTGCAGTTCCGTTTTTTGCGGCCGCATATGTCCACTTTATATGTTAAAAAAAACCAACAACAAACAACAGTGCCTTTTTGTTTTGAATTTTATTACAATAAGTATGCAGAACATTGATGTTATATATTGCAATGTCATCCACGATATTTTTTATGTTTAAAAAGTTGCAACTCAATAAAATGATATGTAATAAGAGCTGGTGTTTGTTATAGTTTATTTTACTTATAAAATAATCATTTCATGTTTGTGCACAATATTAATCTGTGGCAAGGGCTGAGGGGTTCAACTATCATTCACTTTATGGCAGGATAACTTGTTCGATCCCAACTGGAGGCTTTAAGTCATCACCCATTTTAATCATGTTCACCTGATTACATGTTTAGCAGATTTTTAAACTGTACATATTTAATACAGATCTTATGATGTTCATCTCTGACCATTGCTTTTGCCAGGGGTTTAAAATAAATCTTACAATTTTAAATAATACTGTTGATAAAAGAACAAAATTAATTTAATATGTCAAAACTTAAAATGAGAACCTGTGGGGCTTTCTTGTGTCGAGTTTTCCAGTCTCTATATCCCTCTAACTCCACTCTACAGAAATACGGATACTGCGACTCTTGAACTTTTCCAGGAAAGGATCAATGTACCAGATGACATCTGTCAGAGTGTTGATAATCTGGAAAACACACAGAATGATACCTAATTGGCTGACACATAATAAAAAATTATGTATGGAACTGGAATGTGTATCACATCCAGTGGCAGTAGTCTAAGCTTTAAACACATGCGAAAATAAGAAAGACTTAATCATTAAGCATGAAATACCTGAGTACCAACATCATTCTGTTTCTCCGTGAAACCAATATCAAACTGCCGACATACATAGGATCTTGTTATACAACTTTTCTTTGTTGTGTCTGGGGTCTGCTCAGTAATATTCAACATCATCCTTAAATTCATAATATAAACGAGCAAATTCGTTGAACTGATATCCCCCGCCTGATTGGGCTAAGTCAAGGAATGGAAATCAATTGTTGGTGAAATATATATATGAGTTTGAGTTTGATTGCAACTGTTTGAAAAAAAAATATATGTATATATTGTAGCATTTAGAATTGACCAAGAAACCTAGTTTATGACTCCATGTTACCCAATTCCAAACTAATCTAAGATTTCATCAAGGCAAACATTCTGATCAAGTTTCATGAAGATTGGTCCAGATATATTGCAAAAAATATAGCCTCCATAATGTCCACAAGGTTTTTTTAAGATTTGACCCAGTGACCTCATTTTTGACCCCACATGACCTACTAGTTTCAAACTATTCCAAGACTTCATCGAGGCAAACATTCTGATTAAGTTTCATGGAAATTAGAGCAGATGTATTGCCTCTAGAGTGTTCCCAAGATTTCTGTAAAATATAACCTAGTGACCTAGTTTTTGACCCCATGTGACCAATTTTAAAACTCTTGTAAGGTTTCATTAAGGCAAACATTCTGACCAAATTTGAACATAACTGACTATTCAATACCAATATTTGGTTGGGGACACAATTTTTCAAATATTTCACCTACTGACCTGGTTTCTGACCCCATGTGACCCAGTTTCGAACTATTCAACAAGAATCAAGGAAAACAGTCTGATTAAGTTTCATGAATATTAGATTGGCTCCAGTGTGTTCCCAATATTTGACCTATTGACCTTGTTTTTGACCCATATGACCCACTTTTAAAACGCAGTCAAAATTTAACCCAAGAGAACATTCTGACCATGTTTGAACATAATCCGACCAATCACCACCATAAAATAGTTTCGGACAAGATTTTTGAAAGATTTGACCTAGTGACCCAATTTTTCATCACATGTGACCCAGTTTATAAAACATGTCCAAGAGTTTATCAAGGAAAACATTCTGATAAAGTTTCATGTATATTGAACCATACATAATGCCTCTAATGTGTTTCAAAGATTTTTCTAGGATTTGACCTAGTTTTTGACCCCATGTGCCCCACTTTTACAAGTGGTCCATATTTCATCAAGGGGTACATCATGACCAAGTTTGAACATAATCCGACCGAACATTTCCATTCCAGACAAAAAAAGTCTCAGATTTGACCTAATGACCTAATTTTCGGTGACCCAGTTTGAAATAAGTCCAAGATTTCATCAAGGAAAACATTCTGATTAAGTTTTATGAATATTTGACCATGTATAATGCCTTTGGTATGTTCCAAACATTTTTCTAAGATTGACCTAGTGACCTAGTTTTTGACCCCATCTGACCCACTTTTTAAGTGGTCCATATTTCATCAAGGGCTATATCATGACCAATTTTGAATATAATTATCATGATATGGTTCCGGACAAGATTTTTCTAAGATTTGACCTAGTGACCTAATTTTCGATCATATGTGACCCAGTTTTATTAACAGCCAAAAGTTCATCAAGGAAAACATTCTGATAAAGCTTCATGAATATTGGACCATGTATAATGCCTCTAGTATTTTCCAAAGATTTGACCTAGTGACCTAGTTTTTGACCCCATGTGACGCACATTTACAAGTGGTCGAGATTTGATCAAGGGGAACATTCTGACCCCTTGTTTGAACATTTTCTGATCAATGCCTACCAAGATATGGTACCAGATGGACGGACGGAGTGACGGACGGACGGTGCGATTTTAATATGCCCACCTTCGGGGGCATAATAAAAACATATGCATTTATTTCCTTACCAGCGCTAATATGTTTTGCAGAGAAATGTGTATAAAAGATGTAATAAGTCAACACCTTTGTCATTTAAAGCTGCTCTCACAGATTGAACGTTTTGACAACTTCTTTATTTCTTGTCTTGGAATGAGCCAATTTTTGTGAAAATCCATGGTCACCAGTTATATAAGACTGCTGACAAAAAAACAGATCACAGATTTTAATATTTGGTGTAAGGTAAATTACGAAGAATATTCTTCATTAGCATATTATTTTATATATCTCAATGTTACAACTGAAGATCAATAGGATATTTCTCCAAAATGTTATCAAAACCATCAATCCATATTTGAATTTAATTTGTCAGACTTATTTCTGTGACCAACAATTTTTGGTCATGATTTTAAACACAAGGAATATACTTTCGTTGCACGCTGTAAAATTATCCAAATAACTTAAAAAAAATTATCGAATGTTCTAACCTGCATGTGCACTTTTCCATCATTTTCATCTAGTACACAATGGGACGTTGACGGCAAGTGTTTTACAGCTTTAAATTTTGTTTGAAGCGACCGGTCAAGTGGAGGTGTCTGGCTCTACCTGCAGATGTTGTGTCTCATGTGACGGTTCTTTTGAGACAGGCACTTGAGAAAGAATGTCTGCAAAATAATGGTTCTGATTCTTGTATTGACAACTTTGTGAACTACTTTTACTTTATTGGTACAGTTGGCAAGTACTGGGCAGTTGCCTAATTCCGGATTTGCCTAAATATTCGGAAATCATGTAAAAAGCGTTTCGGCGACCGTGATCAATATAGAATGATCACAGTCTACGCAACTGACCTCCATAGCAACAGAAACAACACAAAAGTGCAGCTATTCGAGTATAACCCCAAAATAAATACCTCTAAACTTTCGCTTTCCTAAATGTCAATATTAAGTCACGTGGGGGATGACGTCACACAGCGGGAGCTTTTATATTGAGGTTCGACAGGGTTATCTTTAAACACTAGACCTACTATACGATGTTTATGACTTATCGTCAATCACGAAATACAATGACAATTACATAAAAAGTAAATAAATTGACGATGTCATTGTTTTGTGTTGTGCAGCATTTGATATGAAATTGAAGCAAAAATGAAGCAGATTCGTACTTTCAAAATTATGCAAATTCTGACAAATAAGTAGTTCGGATACGCCGAAAATACACATACACAAATACTTCAGAGAATATATACAGGTTAAACATTTAATACATGATGTTCATTTAAGTAGCATTTAAATATTTGTATTGACTTAATAAGGTTTACTTTGTTCTTTGAAAAAATCCGAATATTTAGGCACTGAATGCAGGTTTTTGGACGTCGTTTATGCCCTTATTTCGTACTGAATATTATATTATAATTAATTGTTTTTTCTTTTATTCTTTTTCCATTTTGGTTGATATAGTACCCAACATTTCTCTATTAAAATTTCATGCACTTATGTTCAGTAATTGTGACAATATTTTAAGAAAACTTCAAAATTGATCCGGAATTAGGCAACTGCCCAGTAACAATTAAATGGAACTGAATGTCATGTTTCTTTTCATGCTTGAGATGATAAGTTGGAAGCATTTTAAATGAACTGAAAAAAACGATATTAATTATATCTACATGTATTATTTCGTATATGAATTTGACAGCGTCTTACTTCACACTTACCCAAGGGAATGTCCCTGCCTCCTGTTTTATGCAGGGATATTTGGCATACAAGCTTTGCCCAATCTTACTGTATGCCACATTATCCTGGGGGTTTCTTGGAAAATAATGTTCGCTGCTTCTCCAACGAACTTGTTCCACACAAGTTCTATGTTGTTATCCCTCAGTTGCTGGAGAACCAAAGGAGAAAAGTGTGGCAGCTCCAGCTCCACTGCGGTACAGGTATCTTGATCTTAAAACAAAAAAATACATGAAAATATAGTTTTTATAAAACCATGGTTATTATGCAGATTTTTTTTAGAGAATGAAAACGAAATCTTTTCAGGATTGATGTCAATTTATTATTTATCTTGTTATTCATTCCAATGTTTTGCAATGTTCATAAGTAAGAAGTAAACTGTAAAAAAGAGCAGACACTTGAACAGGGTCAAACAATAATAATTCAACAAAATCTGATTATTCTCAATTACCATTGTCCAATTGGTGTTGTCCAAAGCAGCGGATGCCCTTGGCTGGCTCTGCTCCTGTATATTGATGGTGTAATTGTCTGTACTTTCGTTTTGGGGAGCCGGTTCATCCATCTCATCTTTTCTTGCTGCTGTCCATATTTGTGATGGAGTTAGAATCATTAACGATTCTTTCCCCAGTTCCAGGATGATTTCATCTTCGTCGATGAGGGTCCCATCATTTTCAAAAACAACCACAAGGCTGCTCACATCACAAGCTATTTCCAACTTCTTTGCGGCTGAAACAAAAAACAGGACAATTAACTATTTACAAAATTAAAAAAATCATCCAATTATTCCCACTTTTCTTTGGTGTATGGTAAATTACGAAGAATATTCTTCATTAGCATATTATTTTATACATCTCAATGTTACAACTGAAGATCAATAGGATTTCAGCCCGTCAAATTTTAGTCAGATCAAGCCATAGTTTATCAGTTTTTTTAACCCATGATTAATGGCAATTAACATGTGTGTTTACACTATTACATGTTTAGACAACTTAAAATACTACAAGAACACACCGTTTGATGTTTCAAAACCCTTTTTTGCATAGCAGATGCTGGGGTTACCTTTATTTTCCTGATCCAGAGTCTTACAGATTAAATCCCAAAAATAAATTATATTAACAAAATGATTTTATCATACCTTTAGTTTTAAAGCTGTCCAAACTCTCAGCAATAACACATTTTCTTTGACTGCGTCTTGCGTCAGTTATCTTGTACAGAGGCATTGTGTTTGTGTAGATTGTTCACTGTAAAATAGTTGTAGCCATTTTTTGTTTCAAAAGAATCACTGTACACAAAAAATACCAAAGAAAAATTGCTATGATTAAATAAATCAAATTAGCCTAAATATTTCACAGGCATTCGAATTCATGACCACAAGTACCCCTTTATATTTGTACACACTGACTCAAAGGTCATTTAAATTTCAAATTGTTGAATGATTTGATGTGGTAAATGCCTTCAGGATGTAATGAATAATAAAGTGTGTGTTGATTCAATGTTGTCTGACCGGTTTGTTCTAATACAAAAAAATTATCTTGCTGATAAATGATGATATTTTTCAACAAACCAAATATTGGTGAGTCATTATCATAATCCATAACAAGGCAACACCCTACTTCATACTTTCGGCCATGAATTTTTCTATGTTTTGTGCTGTACATTGTAAGTTTTCCCAAAGGCTCAATCCCAAGAAGAATACCCATTTCTCCAGTTAATGTCGGGTATTTGGTTGGGAGGTCAAAGGCTTCACCATTTCCCACAATATCACCTTCATACAAAATATTTCTCGATCGTTCACCCCTTGAACTGGTTTGCTTAAGGCACATATATAACTGGTGATGCTTGCTGAGTGTGTATATATACATGGCAAGTTTTTGAAGTTCTTGATTTTTTGTGCTTTGAAGAATGCATGCTTTCTCTCAAAACGCATACACCAGTGGTGCCTGAGTGGTCCGTATAAGAGCATCTGCCTTGGGAGATGAACTGCGTAGTGCTTTTTGGGAATGAAAGATGATTTGGGATACAACAACTTGCTCATTGAAAGATATATACCCAACATAATACGCAGAAGAATGGCAGTACTTCTGTGACAGTAGGAACTGGTACACAACAACATAATTTGTACCATACAGAAAAAGTTTTACCAGTAACCGTCATCTGCAGGAATTTGGGGACCAAGAACTATTGGCATAATCTGAACAAGAGTGAGCATTGCACATTCTACAGTTGTTAAAGGCAAAACCAACCCCTTCTTTAAACTGACCAAGCCAATTTGCTGCTAATATATCAGCAGGAACAAAAACAAGAGCACCTTGAATTTTGTGAAAGGTTTCACTGACTCGCATCTGAATGCCATCTCCTGAAAGACGATTCATTACTGAAATGAAATCTTTAAGAATAATATTGAGTCCTTGTTTTTCACAAACGTCTCTTGTCTTCCCTATAGCAAGAAGCTGAATAGAGGAAAGCTTTGATCTGTTCTCTGGTGGAATGTTTAGAATGTTATAGTAAAAGACAGAAAGCTTGTGCTTCTTTGTATGGGAACCAAGTGGATTCACAACTTCAAAGTCATCGGTATTCAAAACCCGACCTGCAATGCCTTTTTGATTCTGTTGAAAAAGATCATTTTCCCGGACATAATCACCGTCGCAAACATCATACATAAACTCATTTATTGAAAAGTGTGGATATTCAACATAATGGGAAACCTCAGGCAAATTAATCAAATTGCTAAGAGACTTTTGAAAATTGGAACATAATATGCTATTCTTTCCTTTACAACAATTTTACTTCCAACTTTCGCGTGATATGATCCCAGAACAACCTCTGTTGGTTTAACATAGCACAGAGAGTCACTTTTCTGATAGAAATTATATCTCTCACCAGCAGTGTTAAAGTCATTTAACAAGCCCCACCTGAATACTGTCAACAAAGTCATTCCCTATATTTCTGGCAGCAAGTTCATCTTTTATTTTTTGTTTAATGATTTTTTCTTGACTTTCAAGCAATAAACTTGTACAAGAAACAATCTTGTTGACTGATGTGTCAGACATATTATGTTGTGCCTGTAAAGAGAGCGTGTACAAAGCATTCTGGTGCCGAAGTTCTCCTTCATTGTTGAAGGGGATTGGAACATATGCAGAATCATTATCCATTACAGTGTCAATGGGAGGGGGAGGATTAGGTAATGCAAAATTTGAATGCTTTTGACTAACATGAGACCGAAATGAACACCACTTGCGAGTTGTAAATGAACAGGCACCAATGCTGCAAGCAACTGAAAAACTAGGGTCATCTTGGGGTTAACGTATTGTATGATTTTGAAATGACAGAAATGTATCAGCAACAAAACAACACATGTTACATGTAAATCCAGAAATTATATCATCATCCATTTTCAGTAAAACGATCGAAGTCGATATACATTTCAATTATATATATACATGTATGCAATGTAATGTGTTTTCGTGAGGAAATAAAATCAGAACAAACATTGGATTAACTGGTGATTAAATTACGACACGTGCAATACAGATGGCACTGTGAATGCATGAGTATAAAGGGGTGTATTTTAACCATGAATGCAGTATCTGTTTGTTTGGAAAGTATAATTAAAAGTAAAAAAATATGGTCTACAATTACCTTTCTTCGTTCGTATCTGACACGCTCTTTTACCCAGAATTCCAGGAACCGGTTGCGCTATTTTTAGCATTGGTTTTCTTTGTCATAACGGCTTGTGTGTTCAAGATTGGACGTGATTTGAATGCTGGTGTTCAAAATTTAAATTCAGTAAAAAGTTAGTTCAAATAACTCATTTGTTAAAGATGATATATTTAAATATAATTTATATCCACTTAAAATCTCCTGAACACATTTTAAATGCAATCTTTATGTCAATGATTTTTGTGCACTTGAAGCGTTAAGAATTTGAACACCAATGTGAACACCCAATACAAAGTAATCAAAAGTTATCATTTATTTGAACACGTGTGTGTTAAGACTTGAACACTTGTACGTTCAAATGTCTAAAATTGAACACGTCCGGACTTTGATATTTCATTTTCTGTTATTATTGAATAGTAGATTTATTTACGAGAAATCAATTAATAAATTACCAATTAAAATAAATGTTCAATTTGCTATGCTTGTGTTACATAATGTACTTGTTATTTAATGGCAAATGGATGTCACACCTTGCAGGTTCATGTTCTCAACTAGAATAATGGAAGTTGAGAAGAGGGCAATTTAAGGCTCTACTATTGTTATATTAATGCCAATGTCAGTAATTATTTATGCTGCCTGGTAGCTGGAGGACTAAATGGAATAGTTAAAATTCTTTTTTGGACATGTTGTAGAGTGCAGTCAATATAAGGAAAACCTCTTTATTCAACGCCGGGTTTAAAGTATTAATTACATCTGACTAGCAAAACTCAGAAGTTTAATTTCAAACCTGAATTAAAGGCGTCAGCAAATTGATACTTGTTTCTTGTGGTGGTGATGCCAATACAGCTGGCAGAAAGTCCACATCTGATGGGTGAGGGTTAACAATGGCCTGCCCTTCTGTAACATGGCTGTCTGGGCAGGCTACCTTGGAGGTACACCTGTTCTTCATCACAATAACGAGTCATATGTCATCTGTTTTCTGGATTACATCACGAAGAATATGTGCAGCGTTCGCGTTGCATAGCACTTCATTGCCAAAGGGAGTATAAACGTCATTGGCCACAACCTTTCTGAGGTCAGGGTTGAACGATTCCTACTTGTACATCCGTGTGATGAGCGTGCCTTCTCAACTCTGTGAAAAAGGAACAAAAATGTATTATGTCATAATTATGTATCACAACATCTGGTGAATCTATCCAATTATGATATGATTATAAAAGAGAATACTTTTACCTGCTTTAAATACAATCATGGTTTGAATGCCAAAGTATGAAAACTAAACTGTTCAACAAATTGTTCACTGACCAATGAGCTTGATTGTGGATGGAGCTTTTTAAATATTTTTCTGGTTAGTGCAGTGGTTAGCGCACTCGCTTCTCACTTAGGCAACCTGGGTTTGATTCCTGGCCTGGGCGCATGTGAGTTTGGTTTGTGGTAACCAAGTCAGACATTTATCATTAAAATATATCAATACCATTAAGACAGGCATAGTCTAAGAGTCATTAAAAACACCACATACAACCAAGTACAATACAGCCAATGATTGAAATGTCAACAGTTGATTATTCTCCACTTCCTATAATCTCATGTTGTTTTATTCTGGTGTTTTGTCAAGCTGTTGGGTGTGACCTGGCCCTGTAGTTGTGAGGGCCCTCTGGAAGCAGACTGGTGTGTCTCCACATAGTTTGTCCGGCTCTACTGTTGTGTTCCCTGAAAATGGAGTGAAAACAATGAAATGTTTGCCATGGATATTTTTGTTGCATCATTTGTAATATTAACTGTAAAAAAACACTTGTTCCAAAAAATACATAAGAGTTTTAAGGGGCTAGACATGATGATACAAAAAGAAAATTGTCCAAACTTTTGTTTGACATTGTTGTGTATTACACATACAATCTTACTTTATACTGATGTATCACATCCCTTAAGACATATGCATCTGTCGTAGTTTATGCAATTTTTCCAATTTGAAATATAGGGTTGTCTACAACATACATGTAAATCCCAGTAAGTTTAAAAATAGCGTCAGTATATCTATCTGTAAAAACTTCAAGATCTTCTGATATCATCCATAAATGGACTTTGGAATTGTCAAAAACTTAATACTACTTAATACTTTCTGTATGCAGGCATCATTACAAACATCTTCTAAAGAGAATAACTGCAAACTATCTACCCTAAAAATTGGTGAAAATACCGTGAAAATACCGTACATGTTAATTTACCCCCCTGTCAAATGAAGCCATATTAGGCCTACCAGTGTATGGCTTATCAGTACAATAATATCAGTTAAGCAAATAGATATGGAGCTCCTATCAGTAGCCCTACTGCATATGGATTTGTGGTAGATTATTTGGAAAATGACCTTGATGCATTTCAAACATATTTTTTTAGTATTTCTTTTAATTTAATCCATCATCAATTGTGAAGAGCCTAGTTCTCACTGTTACATTTTTTGCATCCCTGTATGTCCCAAATCGTGGTCTAGGGGACACTGTCTTAAACCGGAAAGACTACCGTGGCGGCACTGTTGTAAATCAGGATGATCCGTGATGAACCTTGTTGATCCAGCTCGATCCGGCAGACTCTGGGTCTCTATCGATGCACTACCATGATAGTCCGTGAAACACCGAAGCAAGTTATACTTCATATTCGTATTTAGGAATACTTCACTCATGGTAGACATATGGTGAACTCCGGCAGTAAGCTCTGGTGTAATGCCCCTTTGAAATTGCACTGATTGAGTAAGTGACTGACACGGTCGTCTAGGCAGACGGTTTGCAATGGTTTGTGCTAGGACTCCACCAGGTAAGGCTGATAGACCCCAGTTTCATTAGAGACTGACCCGCGTTGTCAGGGTTTAAGTGGGATCATCACGTTTCTACGACAATATTACAGTGATAGTTACCTCTGGGACAGAGGTGCTGGCCCAAAAGCAGATAAGTCAACTGATGATTGTTCTTCTACTGTTGCCACCTTTACCACATTCTTTTTAGCAGTAGCAGGTGGGTTCTTGGGCATTTTCACCTTCTTGATGTTTTTCTGCCGATAAAGACTTGCTCAGGTCTGGAGTTGTTTGCTCATGAAACGATTCATCAGACGTTGAAGGCATGGTGCCCTGTATACAGGCTAGTTTTCACCGAAGATACGGTACCAGAACCGGGACAGTGAGAACTAGACTTACAGTTTGTAGAGAATTAAATTACAATCCAGTAAGTTTTATTCTGATGTTTATTGGTTTCTGCATTATATTTATAGGCAAACACATGTGAAAAATTGAAGTAAGGGTTAATATAAATCCTTTCATTTAATGTATAATACCCTCAAGTTGGCACCTATCCAGATTGACACGAAAAAATATAAAGAATTTTGAGCCATGATCTACCTTGACTTTTAACCTATGGACATGAGTGAAGTCATGGAGAACATTTGTGCCAAGTTATATTACATTTTCCCAATGCATGGCCAAATAACAACTCAAACACAAGGATTTTCCAAGTGTGACCTTGCGAAACATTGTGAACATTTGTGCAACAAATTTCAAAATATTTTTATGCATATGCATGTTAAAGCCAAAATACAAGGCATTTTTACCAGAGCTTTATGAGTGACCATGACCTTTGATAAACAGAAATGGTATGCGGTACAAGACACACTGTCCTGTCATGGAGAATATTTGTGCCACCTGATCTTTAAATATCTCTAGTTGTAACAGCCCGAATACGAAAGACAAGTCGTTTTTACCAATGAATTCTTAGTGTAACCCTAGCCTTTTCATGTACAGACCTTGGTCTCGTACAAGACACACTGTCTGTTTATGGAGAACATTTGCGCCAAGTTTGGTTTTAAAACCCCTGAATGCATGTCACAGTTACAGTCCAAACATAAATTGTTGTTCAGCCGCCCACATGCCCAGCAACATACCCCTATCTAATAACAGGATTTTCTTAGAAAAACCTGGTTAAAAATCAAGCTGAAAATCTATTTTTTTCCAAAAAGACAAACCAGTGAAATCCACATTTTTTTGGATGGCTTCTGGTGGAAAGAGGGTGTAGCCACTTCCAGGATCATCGGTCTCAGAAGCGGGTAACTGAGGGCGGGAATTGTCTTGTAGAAGAGCTGGGTACCATTGGAAAAACTGGGCAGGGGCCGGATTATCGTAATAGCAGAGGAGTTAAGACCACAAGTGGCTTTCACAGGCTCTTGGAGACTGAAAAAAATCATATACAGAAGTTATTAATGGTAAATTTTAAACATAAAAATCTTATAAATGCATTCAAAGTACAGGGGTTGTTTGTCAGTTGTATATTTTTTAAAAGATAGTTTATCAATTTAAACCATGTTCATTAAACTGAAGAAAAGAGAATTGTCCAGTAAATAAACACTGCAATATGAAAGACATCAATAAGCAGTTCGTAATGATAACATTTCAAATAAGAATGATGCCTGTATTGAAATTTTAAGTTTAAACTTATTTATTCTTACAACGATTGAGAAACGAGTTATTGCAACTTATATTAATCACTGTTGTTGGCAAGATGTTGCGCGAGAGTGTGGTCTTGTGTTGTGCAGGAAACCAGAGTACCCGGAAGAAATCAACTTGCCCGGCTTGATGACTGCAAACCAAATTCACATTTGGGGCGCCTAGATGAGAAACAAGTGCACTAACCACTGCTAACTTAACTTATTTTCTTTGAATAACAGATAACCTCCAACTGTATTGAAAGTGATCTTCATGAGTTAAAAATTGTAAAACTTAAACCACTGTTTGCATATGAACATACTGTAGCAAATCCTGCATAAGACCAGTTAAACGAAACAAAATCAAAATGGCATTTTTCCCCATGGATAACTTCAAATGGTTACAGCGCTTACACTTCTGAACTGCGATAGAATATATTCCATGTCTGGAATTGGGCAAAGCATTCTCCTCTTGGCTCTGGGTTGGACTGGAATTCATCAGATCACTTGGGTGACATATCTAGGTCTCCAGGGAACATCTCAGACCATCAGTTCTGGTTGAATGTCTCCTCACATCCGCAGCTCATGGAAATATATGATATCTGAAAAGACAAGTTTAGATCTCTATACACTCCACAACAAAAAAGTTAACACTTTTATATTTCTAGTTATTGACATTCTGCAATTGTTTTTCCTATGAGGGGCTTACGTCACAATGAGGCTTTCCAAATTAACCTCTAGCAAGCTAATGTTTCGCAGACAAACATCATAATCGATCGTACATGTCTTCATGAGTCCCAGGTCTTTGTTTTTAACATATTTACTTTATTAGAACATTTTCAATCTTCAAATATACAAACTAGAGATTGCTTTTTTGAAAAAGCGCATGTCTCCCCCATTGTGTGGTCGTAGGTGAGAAATAATCAATGATGGATCCCAAAATCAAAAGGGGCCATCAACTAGTCATGACTAACTGGCATACCAAGTATGAAGTTCCTGGGTGTAAACATTCTTGAGTTATTGAGCAGAAACCGGTTCTTCACCTCAAGGTCAGTGACCTTGACCTTTGACCAACTGATTGCAAAATCAACTAGACATCATGACCAACCTCACTTCAAAGTTTGGTGAACCTAGATCAAAGCATTCTCCTGATATTGCACGGAAATATTTTTTTACATTAGAGGTCACAGCGACGTTGACCTTTGACCTTGTGACCCCCCAAAATATAGGAGTTTTCTAAACCTCATGATCAACCTCCCTACCAAGTTTGGTGAACCTAGGTCAAACCATTCTCAAGATATTGAGCGGAAATGTTTTTTACATTGGGGGTCGCCGCGACCTTGACCTTTGACCTAGTGACCCCAAAAACAATAGGGATCTTCTACACCTCATGACCAACCTCCCTACCAAGTTTGGTGAACCTAGGTCAAACCGTTCTCAAGATTTTGAGCAGAAATGTTTTTTATATTGGGGGTCGCCGCGACCTTGACCTTTGACCTAGTGACCCCAAAAACAATAGGGATCCTCTACACCTCACGACCAACCTCCCTACCAAGTTTGGTGAACCTAGGTCAAACCATTCTCAAGATATTGAGCGGAAATGTTTTTTACATTGGGGGTCGCCGCGACCTTGACCTTTGACCTAGTGACCCCAAAAACAATAGGGATCCTCTACACCTCCCTACCAACCTCCCTACCAAGTTTGGTGAACCTAGGTCAAACCATTCTCAAGATATTGAGCGGAAATGTTTTTTACATTGGGGGTCGCCGCGACCTTGACCTTTGACCTAGTGACCCCAAAAACAATAGGGATCTTCTACACCTCATGACCAACCTCCCTACCAAGTTTGGTGAACCTAGGTCAAACCATTGTCAAGATATTGAGCGGAAATGTTTTTTACATTGGGGGTCGCCGCGACCTTGACCTTTGACCTAGTGACCCCAAAAACAATAGAGATCTTCTACACCTCATGACCAACCTCCCTACCAAGTTTGGTGATCCTAGGTCATGCGGTTTTCCAGTTATCGATCGGAAACGAAGTGTGACGTACGGACGGACTGACGGACTGACGGACTACCGGACTGACGGACAGGGCAAAAACAATATGTCTCCCCCAGAGAGGGGGAGACATAATATTTAATTTACCAATATTCCCTGAAAATTACATTGATTTGGTTATTTTCTGTTGATGGGAATGAGACACTTAGAAACAAAAGTACGGTGACCTAGAAGAAAAAAGGTGTATGATGAGAAGTGAGCGTTTTCATCTAAATCGCCATACAGCAGGTTTGTTGTCATTGCACAGGGCAGGTCAGAAAACATGGGTGCATCAATATCACAGACACTGAGTAAGGTAGTGGGTCAAAACATCTGGCAAAGTTACCTAGATGGATGATTTTCAGACATTTGGTTGAGTCGGGGTTTGGTAGAGGCCCGCTGGTGAAGTACATGGGCTGTCACATGTCAAACTGTTGCCATGTCAATTACTGAGCAGAAATGTTGTAAGGCACCTCAACCGCCATCAGCAGTGGACCGTAGAACAACCGCACCACAAAAAACACATGAATTAGGCATTATTAAATGAACTAAATGTTTCCAACTGAAGTTTTTTGTTTTTTTCACTCACATCATAACTTGGAATAGTCCTCTGACCAAGACTTAAAACTTTGTCATTGTCTATATATATCTAAAAATATAATCATGCAGCAGAAAAGATCATAAATTTCTTAGAATCTTTAATTTCTTTTGATATTTAGAATTGTGCTTCAATATTTTTACAAAATTTCTGAGCATTTATTTTTAGAACCATTCTGTAAAACATAAAATAAGCTGTGTGATTTGAGACTTGGTATTGATATACTATCAATTTGACAAATAACTGCTCACAATCAACTCTTCCTTAGCCACAGACTTACCTAGAACTCTGGTGAAAGGTCAAGGCAATGTTTGACCTGGTTGCGGGTTCATGAAGTCAGAGATCCGGGTGGAGATGGCATCCTCTTCATTCACACACTCCAGTGGATGGGCCTTGTTTTTCTGTGGAAACAGGGTATTAAGTGGATAAAAGTTTGCATTAAAATGTTTTTGTTCCTGACACATTTAAACAATAAACCACTGAACCAGTGTTCTACCAAGGCGGTCACGCAGTCCTCCCGTACGAAATAAAGGGGCGGATTCCGGGCAGAATTGAGGCGGAATTGGCACAGAATCAGTGAAATTTCCGCCTGGAGTATGGACGGAATCATTATTCCGCCCGATATCCCTACAAGTTTCTTGTGGATTCTGGGCGTAAAAATATTGGAAGTTCCAGGCGTACACAAATTATGGGCGTATTTATATACTTTAACATTTGTGTGACACGGAATTTTGTACTTCGTTTTTTCTACGAAACCTTTGGGAGGGAATATCCTACTTAAACATTTTAGTGGAGCGTAATTTCTAACTTAGCCTTATATTTTCAGCCAAAAAATTCAAAATAATTCGAAAGTCATAAAAATTGTTGAATTGTTTTGTTCCCTTTATCATTTACATTTCACATAGCGAGTTAAAAGATAAACATCTTCCATTATCTTTCATCTGAACACCACATACTCCTTGTAATATAAAAGATGCAACAAAAATAAAAATAAAACTACAAAGGGAATTCAAACAAATAAAGGAAAAAAACATGACCCCATGATATAAATTTACACTTTTATGAACTTTAAAGACCATTTAAAATGTTACTTATGACACTAATTGGGATATTATAACATCAATCACTTATAACAAGAACTAACCTTCGCCCAGTTGGCTATAAATAATTGACTTCAACAAGATTCGAGGTCATCAGGTACAATACTGTGCTACAATATTTGACTCACCGATAAGCCTCATGGGCTATCAATGGGGTACAAGATCCAGCTGTTTATAAATACTTGCCTTATCTTGCGAAAATCTGGTCAGATTTCCCTTTGTGAACCTTAACCTTTATTTATTCCGGTCATGTGTTTCACAAGATGCCCACACAGAAACCATTACTGATAGACATACATGTACCGCGCTTTCGATCCGTCATTAATAACGGATAACTAGAATTTAACCAAGAAAACATTTGAACATGCGTGAGTAACGTTATAGTTAAAACGTATGGTTGTGTGTATTGACAAACATATGGAACATTAGCCGTGATTGATAAGATTGACGCGGACTAGAGGAGTCTTACAAATTTTGAATCGTGAAATAAAATGCATACGCTGTGTGAGACGGGCGGATAATCTAAAGCAACAATTCAAAGGGGTACGTGGAAGTGAAAGATGGAGGTAACTTTTCTATTTCTCGTTTTACCAGTACTGGTTTTGAAATTGTGTTTGTCTGTTCTCACTTTTACAACTATTTTCGTTTGATTTACATCGAGTAATAGTTTGATGCGATTAAGAATGCTTAGTTAATGCTTTACAAAATATTTGGTTGGGTATCAATACTAGGTTACCCTTTTACAAATCATTGTGCAAAAGTATCTACCGAAGACTTAGGTATCCATTCACAGAGTTAAGCAATATAGTTCTCATCTTATATCACTTTTATAAGTGTGTTGTTGTTATTGTTTTTTTTGAGAAAAAAAAGCTTTCAGTTCTCTTATGATAATAAAGTTTATACTTTTGGTTTAATAAAAAAATATAATGTCTTATTTTCAGAGTATGTGATATGACGGAAAATGCTGCCATGACATCCCCTGCAGTAGATTTAAATCTGGCCACCACTAAGAGGAATACATATGCGCGATAACAGTTGACAAATACTAGATTGATGAACAATAAGGAAGTACTCATTCTATTGTGAAGTGTACTTGTGACTGGAATTATATTTTATAGCCAATATGATCATTTAACTTTTATTATTCTGCGAATTTATATTTGAAATGCAGAATAAATTGAGTAAGCTTTAGTACATGGGTGAAAGTTGGAAATCTTGAGAATCCTGAAAATATAGCTGGGGGTGTGGGGGCCGCCAGGGCCGCCTGGGCCCCCAGTGGGTCTAGGGCAAAGCCCTGGTAGGGAGCCCAGGGGGGCGAGGCTCCTGGGAATTAGTGGTTTTGAGTGCTTGTACAGCGCTTTTCCAGGATTATATGAATGCCAAAGAAACTGACTTATTATCATGCAGAAAATGTAAGACCAAAAGACCAGCTATTTTATTTGACTACAGCGTACAAGGAGCCAATCAGAATTGTTGTATTATATCGTAATTCACCGCTACCTAGGCGTTAAAAAAGTGTCTGCAATGTCTTGATGATCGCGAACATTCCTGATTGGGAGGGATTGGCTTTCACGTTTGGAACTTTTTGGCGGAAACGGTCGAACCCAGCTAGTCTATTTACAGCCTTAGCCGAACGCGCTCTGGGCTATCTTCGTAAAAACCGTAAGCGAGCACCTTGTAATGACGAATCGTTACTAAAAATAAATCGCAAAACAGATCGAGTCACTGGAATTAACTTTCATTTTTGTTTCAACAATTTGAAAGTCAAAGTCAGGGTTAAGGTAGGCCTATACTCCCTACCCCCCTCTGAAATCTCAACGGATTTACACGATTTGGAAAAGCAGTCCGGAAAACTTTCACCCATATTAGTATGGTTATTCACATTGTTTTTAAGTAACTGAAATTCCGTCTGAATCTGAGATTCCGCACGTAGTCTGAAATTCCGCCCATGAACGAAATTCCATTTCATTCTGAATTTCCGCTCGTAATCTGAAATTCCGACCATAACTGAAAATCAAGCTAAATCTGAAAATCCGCCCATAACCTGAAATTCCACCCGGAATTTGAATTCCGTCCCACCTCATTTACATATTTCGCCCAAAAAACCTGGCCGGAACCCGGCCGGGATCCGCCACTAACACTAAACATTATATTATTCAAACTACGCCTGGAAAAAATCTCCGCCATATTTCATACGGGTTTTCACTTGACTATTTAAACTTCACTCTGATTAATTTTAGTTAGATTTTACCAACTAAGATTTTCAATTGAAGTATAATGGTCATGAGTTTGACTTGTATTCAAGAATATAATGTTGGTAACAGGAATGAAATTAAATTAACAGAAGTACTGTACAGTAACAGGATGGAACCATAAATTGTTGATATGTATGTAGGTGAATACATGATCTTTGTCAGGTACACAGAACTTTAAAAAAAACTTAATCCACTTAATTCTATGCATTTGAATATTCCATTTGGAGAGTGAGGATAGCATCAAATGGCGACAAGTCAAGCCCGTTGAAAAAGCCTTTGACACAGACATGATGCCTTTCCATACAATTGCAATACAGAACAATATGGAGTTGACAGTACCTAGAAGGATCTTTTCAACTTTTGACCTCTAAGTGTGACCTTGACACACCTTAATCTTGCACTACACGTCCCCTAATCGTGAGAAACCTTTATGGGAAGTTTAAAAAAAATATATATAATGCATAAATACAACCCGGACAAGGATCATTTCAACCTTTGACCTCTAACCTTGACCTTTGAGGTAAAGACCTAGGTCTTGTGCGGGACACACTGCCTCATCATGGAGAACCTTCATGGCAATTTATTTTGAAATCCCTATAATGCATGGTAAAGATACAGCACAGACAAATTCCGACACACACCCACGTACACAGATCAGCCCTTATTGTAACAATAATATCTGGCTGAATGGAAGCGAGCTCAACCAAATACAATGACCTACATCTCGTATGCCAACAAAGGGCACTGTCCAGCTATGAAAAATGTAAAATGTAAGGCTATCAGACTAGCAATAAACAAAAAGTTTTGTAGCCTTATATTTGAAGATAAAAGTCCCAGTAAGCTAAACGCCAAGGCATTTGAATGTGACAGTGGCAATGGCAGAACTGTTCTGCAAGCATCACAACAGTTACTACAAGATCCCCCAACAGTTGCACCATCTCTACAGGTATATACCGTTTTAAACCTTTGTTTACAAGCATAGTTCAAGTATATAATCCCCCAGAAATATGTGTAGGAGTGTAGGCAAATTTTGTAAATACCCGTATCCTGAAAAAACTTATTATTTCTACCTATGTATTAATAGTACATGCACTTATTCCAGAGGCTGTTGTGAAATTCCGTCGTTTCTCACAGGACAGGTACGAGAGACATATGCCGCCTGGATAGGGAAAGCATCAGACAGAGATGGTGGAAGAGAAATTAGGAGGGAAATGAGGCAGGCACAGACGTCTGAGTGCATCCTTGGAATCTGGGATGAAAAAACACAACAATATTATGTTAAAAACCCTTAATGTTAAATGAAGGAGCTTTACCCTAAGTATTGTTCTATGAAATAACTCTTATTTCAAGTCTTATTTTGTTTGTTTATATATACAGTGACAGTATGTGTGTATTATGGCATATCTATGTATTGTAACTTGTACATTTTGATAATACTGTTCTGGGGTATTATCCAATTCTGTGATACCCGGTAACCCTACTGTTTAAATGTTTAAAGCACTGATAATAATAAAAAATGTAAGATCAAATGGCTTATTTTCTTGTGTAGGAATTTTAAGTATATAATATGCCTGTAGGTTTACGGTAGATTTTCTCTGCATTATTATTATTTTTTCTCTGAATACTAACCAAGACAACATCTTCTGTTTAACTATCATGTTCAGTTGTCATTGAGCATAACAATCCAGCTGTATGAGAATATGGACAAAAAAGGATCTCGGCATCATGCTGGCTAAATGTCGGCTATTACAAATATGCCGACATCGGCCCGATGTCGAGCCGTGTTGCACATCCGACATCGGCCCGATGTAAATGCCGATGTCGGGCCGATGAAGTGTTCCATATCGGGCCGATATAAAATGTTTGCTGGGCGCTTGAGTGTTTATCTAAAATTGCAGGAAATGAAATATAATTCTTTGACAAAAAAACACAGTCATACCTGGTAGATGTCAGGACCAAATTTCCATGTGACGTCCTGTGTGCCTATGATGCTGGTAAGTACGTGTCGAGGAGTGAGCATTACCTGCGGCAACAAGCAAATTTGTTGAATTGATATCCCCTGCCTGATTGGGCTAAGTCAAGGAATGGAAATCAATTGTTGATGAAATATATATATATATATGAGTTTGATTGCAACTGTTTGAAAAAATAATAATATGTATATATTGTAGCATTTAGAATTGACCAAGAAACCTAGTTTATGACTCCATGTCACCCAGTTCCAAACTAATCTAAGATTTCATCAAGGCAAACATTCTGATCAAGTTTCATGAAGATTGGTTCAGATATATTGCAAAAAATATCGTCTCCAGGGTGTCCACAAGGTTTTTTTTAAAGATTTGACCCAGTGACCTCATTTTTGACCCCACATGACCTTCTAGTTTCAAACTTTTCCAAGATTTCATTGAGGCATTCTGATTAAGTTTCATGGAAACTAGAGCAGATGTATTGCCTCTTGAGTGTTCCCAAGATTTCTGTAAGATATGACCTAGTGACCTAGTTTTTAACCCATATGACACACTTTTAAAACGCAGTCAAAATTTAACCCAAAAGAACATTCAGACCATGTTTGAACTTAATCAGACCAATCACCACCATAAAATAGTTTTGGACAGGATTTTTGAAAGATTTTACCTTGTGACCTAATTTTCGATCATATGTGACCCAGTTTCAAATAAATCCAAGATTTCATCAAGGAAAACATTCTGATTAAGTTTTATGAATATAAAGTATATGCCACTAGTATTTTCGAAAGATTTTTCTAAGATTTGACCTACTGACCTAGTTTTTGACTCCATGTGACCCACTTTTTTAAGTGGTCTATATTTCATCAAGGGGTACATCATGACCAATTTTGTACATAACTTAACCAATCATTACCATGATATGGTTCTGGACAAGATTTTTCTAAGATTTGACCTAGTGACCTAAGTTTTGATCAATGTGACCCAGTTTTATTTACAACCAAAAGTTCATCAAAGAAAACATTGTGATTAAGTTTCATGAATATTTGACCATGTATGCATCTCTAATATGTTACAAAGATTTTTCTAAGATTTGACCTTGTGACCTAGTTTTTGACCCCAAGTGACCCACTTAAATAATTGGTCGAGATTTGATCAAGGCGAACATTCTGACCAAGTTTGAACATTTTCTGATCAATACCTACCAAGATATGGTACCAGACGGACGGGATGACAACGCCAAAACAATATCCTCCTCCCGAAACCTTCGAAGAAAAGCAAAAACATTGTGAGCCAAATATCATATAGCCTCAAAAAGGTTCGGATTAGAAATGCCTGTAAAGAATTTCAATGTTTGAAATTTCGCTTCAGATGATATAAATTTGTTTCACTAAGAAAACTGTCCTGCTTACCATACTTTGAGGGAAAATTAAATATTTGACAGGTGGCACAGTGGGGCGATTTTTGATGTGACAAGCAGCTTTAGCCACCTGTATGTCTCCCCATTTTTCATTATCATTGGCAAATTTTGGCATATTTCATTCCCCTTTGAAACTGATATCATGCCCATGCATAATTATGTCACTAGCACATCCCCATCATTACAAAGTAGAAAAATGATCTCCTTAGTAAAATTAAGTAAAACTTCTGATAACATACAAAGATTTTTTCAATATAAAAAGCTCAGACTAATTAATTTATTAATTTACTTTAATATCATTAACATTAAAGGTGAAACTTACGTATAATTATACTTACAACAAATCAGGTTGTTCCGTTGTTCATCACAAGATCACTGTTTATGACGTAAATGCTGCCCTCGAAGGTATCAATGTTGAAAAGTTCTGGTCCACCAGTGGTCCAGACAGGTACAGCAATCAGTCCTTGAAAAGATCAAATATTATGCAAAAAAATGTTTTCATCCTCTTACTCTAAGTTGGTATTAAATTTAGTCATTACATTGTACATGGAAAACAACAAATCAATAAAACACTTTTTTGGTGATAAAAGTCAGTTTATTTATATTTCATGTATTGCGTATAAGTAAATATACATGAATTCCAATTCTATTGGAATGTGAGTTTTTTATTTATAAGTGTAACTGAAACGTTTTGATTATACAAGATACCCCATCATTGTCAAAATTGATCATTAAAATCATTTCATCAGGGCTGTGATAGTCGAAAATGGTCACCGAGGTGGACTGCACGACCTATGAATTAACGTTCCAAATAACATTCACAGCAAAGTTCACATAGAACCCGCTTTTGTGGGTAGTTGACATCCTAAGTTTCAATTTGGAGCTGAGGAAGAGTTGTAACATTTTGTAACTATAATATAAACATGAAAATAATATTTTTAGCTAATAAAAAAAAATGGTTGAATAGTTACAAACCGAGTTATCGGAAATAAAATTGGGAACAAGATTGAAAACATTTATTTCATATACTGTGAAATCATTTCCATTTTTGACTGCCAGAACAAAGCTTAAGAAATGAATTACTGGTAAAGATTGCAATCTTATTGTTGAATATTTTTATATAATAACAGTTTTTATTTGCATATATTTGCAACTGGCTTGTAATTTACTGCAAATTAAAACAAAATTCAAATATGTTTTCATTCACATACACTGAATGAGCTTGGATCGGCAGCCCTAATATCACCACTATCAGCCGGCACTTCAGATCCAATGGCATTAGTCTCCAGAAAAATGGCCACATTACTAACAGCATTAAACACTGACAGACTGTCGTATACAACTTTGATGGTCACATGGGCCGTTGCAGTTCTTGTAAGAGGAGCAGGAATTGGGTCCATGCAATCACTTCAAACTAAAACGGCCATTTGATATTTTGCACTAAATTTATTTGAGCTACCACTTTAAAAGGCCATCTCTTTAAAAGTTGATTTCATGACAATTAATGTCTGACAAAGAAGCAAGATGACTTCAGATACAATAAGATTTACTTTTTTCCATGAAAGTAAGTAGCAAAAAAAAGCAAGTCAGTTGCACCTAAGAGCGATTCAAAGCTTCATGGCGATGATACATTCAGCATTTATAATTTTGTCAGAAATAAAATAATGTTCTTACCGAAAAGGAGCCGACAATGTTGGCATTGTCAAGGATACCCTTGAGGATAATTTCCCTGGTGGCGCTATCCAAAAAGAATGTGGACTGGTCAATGGCATCCCAGCCTCTTCCCTTCATGTATGTGACTTAACGTCCTGTATAGAGAAATTTGACTTGTTCCCATTCAAGGTACAACTTTCAATAGTAAATGCAAATCTCAAGCAAAAACTAAAGCTAACAACTGCAAGACATTGTGAAATTTAAGTCCTCAATCCTGATTTCAGGATCAATCCTGAAGTTTATCATCCCCGTGAAGTGATCATGATTTGATGATTGTGTATTTACCCCATCCAGATCGTGAAGTGATCATGATTTGATGATTGTGTATTTACCCCATCCAGATAAGTGGCATTGACATCCCCGTGAAGGGATCGTGATTTGATAATTGTAAAATTACCCCATCCAGATCAGTGGCATTGACATCCCCGTGAAGGGATCGTGATTTGATAATTGTATATTTTTTACCCCAGGCATCCAGATCAGTGGCATTGACATCCCCGTGAAGTGATCGTGATTTGATAATTGTAAATTTACCCCATCCAGATCAGTGGCATTGATATCCCCATGAAGTGATCGTGATTTGATAATTGTAAATTTACCCCATCCAGATCAGTGGCATTGATATCCCCGTGAAGGGATCGTGATTTGATAATCTTATATTTACCCCATCCAGATCAGTGGCATTGACATCCCCGTGAAGGGATCGTGATTTGATAATTGTATATTTACCCCATCCAGATCAGTGGCATTGACATCCAACGTACACAATGGTTCCATACAGATGGTTCTCATAGATTTGACAGACATAGTTGAGTTCTTCAAGATCTGTGAATTGCGGGCCTGTCAGGTTCCTGTTTAAGTTGACAGTGACTGTTGCCGTGGCAACATCAAGAGGGTATGCACTGTCATATGTGATGATCTCAAACTGAAATAAAGGGGAAATAAAATCAGGGTCATAACTCTTTTTTTAAACCAAATACTTGTTTTTTTTACAACTGGTATAAAATAAGTTCAGGGTTAGTTTTTTTAGTAACACTAATAACAAATGAAATAATCCAAAATGTACAATTAATTTGGAGTACATTTTTAATCATGTTCAGATGATGACTGATATTTGCAGACAACTGAGATTAGGTTGTCATCATAAGCCCTGATCCACAATGACATGTACATCAATGTTGATGTTTTAAAAGTTTGTCATGCCACAAATATATATAACTATATAGGTTGTCCGGTTAGCGCAGTGGTTAGCTCACTCGCTTCTCACCAAGGCGACCCGGGTTCAATTCCCGGCCTGAGCGCATGTGAGTTTGGTTTGTGGTCACCAAGCTGGACAAGTGGGTTTTCTCCGGGTACTCCGGTTTCCCCCACAACACAAGACCACTCACCTCACCGGCTTCTTGTAATAGGAAGTATCACTGGGAGTGATGTATGCTCATTGAATGCCCTTTGTTAGTGAGAGAGCATCAATTAAGTTATAATAATGTTCTACTATATTGAAATAAAGACTATAATGTCTTGGAAATAAACTATTATTTTTTGGTTTTAAAAGCATTGCACAGTTGAGTTGACCCAACAAAAAGTTATGTGTCTTTTGTACAGTTGAAGTCAATACCTCAAAAACATCGAATGTTATAAAGTGAAGTAGAAATAGAAATATTTCAACAAAAGCAGTCACAGCTGCCATATTCCTCTCCAAATTTAGAACAGTATCAACTTTGTAATACGACAAAGGTTTTTAATTAAACAATACTAACTCAAAGAATACTGCACCCAGAGTTATAGTTCACGTGGACTGCATTCTCCTCAATGAGATCTATCTGTTTACGAAGTTTGAAGTAAATAACTAAAATACTTTTCAAGTGATGCTCCAGACAAAAATTAAGTATGAAAATTAACAAAGGGCAATAACTCAAACTATACTGCAGCCAAAGCTGTAGTGTTTAGTGTCTGTTCACTGCACTTCTTATCAATGAGATCTATCTCTTATATATTTAAGGACCTATAAACCATGGATTGGCAACTGCCCGATATCGGTGAAACGATGAGAAATAATAATTTACCCACAATCCTTAGCACGCGCTCGGCAAATATCAGAAAATTCCACCGAATCTCCGATGGGTGATTAACGGCAATCTTCGGTTATTTCCGCCAACTCTGCTAATAATGCCTTGTTCGTTATAGATTTAATTATAATTATTAACTGTGATTTTAATCAGATTCCATTGGACTATTATCAACTCAAATGAAAGAACCGCGCATTTCAGTCAAATTTAAACAAGAGATGTTTGTGAAACATTATGCCCCCTGAGCGCCAAGTTGCCAGAAATATTTGGACAATTGAATGAAATATGCATGGACTGAAATGACAGCTGATTTGTCATTGGATGCATATGAGGCAGGTCATCTACTGGTCATACCTAATCTTCATGTCAAGTTTGATGACCATAGGTCCGGGAATTGTTGAGTTATCACTCGGACAAGCTTTGGTCTTCCAACAGACCGACCGACATGTGCAAAGCAATTATATAACCCCTCTGCTTCGAAGGGGGGCATAATTAAACTAGATGTTCACTGAAAACTGATACTTCAACTCATGCATTTAGTGACATATAAATTTCTACTGTCTACTATATAAGAAAATAAAATATGGACAATCAGAAAACCTTTTTTCAGCTTACAGTCACACTGACCTTGACCTTTGACCCATTGACCTCAAAATCAATAGGGTTCATCTGCTGGTCATGACCAATAAGCCTACCTAGTATGAGGTCCCTGGGTCAAAGCGTTCTCAAGTTATTGATCGGAAACCGTTTTTCATGTTAAGGTCACACTGACCTTGACCTTTGACCTCAAAATCAATAGGGTTCATCTGCTGGTCATGACCAATACACCTACCAAGTATGAGGTTCCTGGGTCAAAGCGTTCTCAAGTTATTGATCGGAAACCGTTTTTCATGTAAAGGTCACACTGACCTTGACCTTTGACCCACTGACCTCAAAATCAATAGGGTTCATCTGCTGGTCATGACCAATAAGCCTACCTAGTATGAGGTCCCTGGGTCAAAGCGTTCTCAAGTTATTGATCGGAAACCGTTTTTCATGTTAAGGTCACACTGACCTTGACCTTTGACCCACTGACCTCAAAATCAATAGGGTTCATCTGCTGGTCATGACCAATACACCTACCAAGTATGAGGTTCCTGGGTCAAAGCGTTCTCAAGTTATTGATCGGAAACCGTTTTTCATGTAAAGGTCACACTGACCTTGACCTTTGACCCACTGACCTCAAAATCAATAGGGTTCATCTGCTGGTGATGACCAATACACATACCAAGTATGAGGTCCCTCGGTCAAAGCGTTCTCAAGTTATTGATCGGAAACCATTTGGTATTCCGACCGACCGACCGACCGACCGACAGACAGACAGACCGACCGACCGACCGACCGACCGACATGTGCAAAACAATATACCCCACTTTTTTCAAAAGGGGGCATAATAATGTTTTCCTACATGTATATATTCGGCTGCTGTCGGACGTCTCGAAAATGACCACACGGTAAGATCTCGGAATAAAATCCCGCTGCACGCGTGAGTTTGAGATTATCGCATTAACACAGATGAGAGTTGCCAATCCATGGTTTATAGGTCCGTGATATATATAAAGTTTGAAGTCAATATCTCAAATACATTTAATTTACGTTTAAGACCGCCCTGTGAAGAGAAGTGATAAAATGATTATTTAAATAATCAAAGGGTAAAATACCCTTCAAAACATAATGTTTCTGATGCACAGCACTTATCCACAACAGAGTCAATATGCATATGAAGTTTGAAGTCAATACATCAAAAACAGATTGAGTTATGGAGAAAAGTAGACTTGTCCCGATGTCCCAGGACAAACAAATAGACATACGGAAGAAACAAGGTGATTCCTACACAGACCAAACCACTACATGGTGGGGTATAGTTATATGAAAATATTTTATGTGACAACATTCAAAAATGCAAGTTTTTAATATTAGTAAATCAACTTGCATTGCCAGTCTAGATAAAGACTAATTTTCATAAATCAAAATTTTTCAAAACCAATTTCCTCCTACCTAACCTCTGTATTATCATCTCAGGATTTTGGCTTGGTCCCGAGCTCACACAACCCGGGGATAGCTTTCATAGCTTTGTGAGGGCTTTAACAGCGGCTGTCTGACTCTGGATCAGTTTTCTGGTAGCATAAGGGATGGATCACAAGTCTGGAAGAATAACGTGGAAATATATTCCACTGATTAAGTTGTTAATGATTAATTCCTGCTATTCAAAACAGCTAAGCAATCAGTGAATGAAGACCTTTGGCGAGCATTTCCTTTGTTTTTGTTTAGCACTAATTTTCGCATAAGAACCATCACCAGTAGGTTCGAAATCCAATAAGAAGCGTGTGAATAAATATACAATTATATTTCTATATTATACACACTTGATAACTCCTAAAATTAAAATATGTGTGGTTAGGGTGAAGTCTTCTTCAAACACTGGTAGGGAAGTTAGGCTTTTTATATTTTTATCAGACTGTAAGAAAGTTAATGTCATTGGAGAAAGTTGTTAAGATAATCTTCTGTATAAAGCTTCAAAGGTTTTAAAACCACGTACTAAATCACACACTGAATTTGTTTTATTATATGTTTATCTTCTTATTTTTTTACCTTTTTTGTTGTTGGTAAGGTCAATAACTCAAACCAAAAGCTTTTTTTTTCAGGCCTAAATCTGTATTGAGAGAATTTAAAGTATTTAATACATACAAATAAAATTTTGGGGAATGGTGTTAAAGTAATCAGTATTTATTAAAATAAAGCTTTTTTAAAATACATACTAAAAGATATTCCTGTTTTTTTTTATTACTAACAGATGGTAAGGTTGGCACTAATTTTGTAGATTTGGGAGAATAACCTGAACATAATGTATTTTTTTATGCCTTACTGTATGGTTGATATCAGGGGTTGTTGGGGCTGACGTGCCTCTCCGGGGCGAGGCTAATTAACAAAAGGCGAAAATTGCACCGACATGCCTTAATCCCCGCAGCCTTATCAAAACAGTAATCAATATTGACAACTAAAGCTAAGGCTTCCGTTATACTAGACCGATAGCAAGAAGGCCTGTCAGCCATATAATCGCCTACCTAGCTGTTATCATTATGGTTGTTTGATCGCAAGAAGGGAGAAGATATGTTAACTTTTTTGTGTTAAAGATTACTGTGACCATGACCTTTGGCCCGCTGACCCCCAGGGTCAATAGAGGTCATCTACTGGTCAGGCCCAACCTTCATGTCAAGTTTGATGACCATAGGTCCAGGAATTGTCGAGTTTGCTTTCAAGGTCACCATGACCTTGACCTTTGACCCCTAAAATCAACAGGGGTCATCTACTGGTCAGGCCCACCATCCAAGTCAAGTTTGAGGGCCCATGGGTGCTGGCATTGTTGAGTTATCACTCGGACAACCTTTTATCATTATTCAAGGTCACTGTGACCTTGACCTTTGGCCCTATGACCCCTGAATTCAATAGGGGTCATCTACTGGTCAGATCCAACTTCCATATCAAATTTGATGACCATAGGTCTAAGCATTTTTGAGTAATAACTCGGACAAGCTTTAAAATTATTCTACCATTAAAGGTCACTGTGACCTTGACCTTTGACCTGATGAGCCCTGAAATCAATAGGGATCATCAACAGGTCAGGCCCAACCTTTATGTCAAGTTTGATGACCATACATCCAGGAATTGTAGAGTTATCATTCGGACATGCTTTGGTCTACCGACCGACCGATCGACATGTGCAAAGCAATTTACCCCTATTCTCTGAAGGGGGGCATAACAATGTGTTAATTGATTGAGGTACTCTATTTGTAATTTAACGCAAAAATTTAAATGCACACAGCAGTGCATCGTTCTACAAAATTGCGTCGAATTTTGGGCAAGGATTGCATCTTTAATATACAATGTGTAGAAGCAGAAAATAACATAATATTTTCATATCTTTTTTTTGTGTATGAAAGATATATAGAAATTAACATCATTTTCTTGTTTGTTCATAGGTTTTGACCCGTGATGACCCATGTGAGACCTCTGTTAAAGTCACGTGATTCCTCACCCTGCCATTGCATTCGAATATCAGTAATCAAGAATGACAATTTTAGTTGAAATTTCGACTGTATAAGTTAACATGAAAAACAAATCATTCCATCCAAGAATTTCAACATGTCTAAACTCCTGCTTCCTATGAGTCCAGCGATCACATCGTTCTTTAAGCAAACACATGCACGCGCATGCAGGTTTTGTCAGCTGGTGTGAAGGTAAAGCTCGCAATATTGTTTCCGTAATATAATTGAATTTGGAAGTCTTTTTTCCTACAGTGATAGTGAGTGTTCGAAATTCGAATTAATTGTTGTAAAGGTTTCCTTTTGGCATTTATCAAACCTTTTTAAACAGTAATTTCACCCTTGCAGAGTTGTTGCTTTACATTCAGCATTCAAATACTGTGGTTTCACTTTGTCATTATTGCCTGATGTAAAATCTCTTCCCTTTTTTTTAATTCCAGGGGATTTTTACCTCCCACCAGGAGACCAGGGGATGGATCGAAATTCCGGGGGATTTTTCCCCTAGCGGGGGATATGGCATGTATGGAACTAATATTCAAATAAATTCCTCATTTGCAGGAGACATAAAAGTTCTTCTTTTAACTGTAAATTTTCCCAATTATATAATTATGTAAGGTAAATCTTTTAGCATTCACCAATCATTTAATATTTTTGCGTTTTCAGCTATTAAATACACAGTTATAATATTGTTTATAGTAACTTATATTTTCCATAGATGCATTATTTAGTAAGTAGTTGAGGGTTTATCACTCAAAAGTTATATTTGTTTTACATGTGTATGTATTGATTTTGAATAAGAGTGCCACTTTAACAAAACTTCTAGCCCAATTTTATCAAAAAATCTTAAGCCTTACACATTTAAGTTTCTTATATTTCATGAAGACCAATACCTTACTTAAACCTAATTTTACAAATCAATTCTTCATCATTGTTTAAATGATTCCTTTAAAGCTGCACTCTGATTGACTGTTTTGCCAACTTTTTAATTTTTCGTCTTGGAATGAGCAAAATATTGCGTAAATGAAAACTTGTGATTGCTGATCGCAGTCTTTAATATTTATGTTCGGAAATTGATGTTTTATGGCTAAAAGTGTTAAGGGAAATGAATTGAACACAATTCATGATATCTGTTCTATTGCGAGTTATCTTACATGACTGAATTGATTGCGTTGATGCCAAAATAAGCTGATTCTGAGACATTTTTTTTCAAAATGTCAAAACTGTCAATCTGTGAGAGTCCAGCTTTAAAAGGAGAAAATTACACAATTTATACAAAAACAAAAATAGTGTGCTGGGCTTAATCCTGACACGGGACTTAAAATTGCTGGAGAAAATTGTACCACTAAATTTATATTTAGATTTCGACAGTTACCTGCATATATGAGACTCACTGTACTGTTCAAGCTCCTAGCCTCGTAAATGTTGGGCAGCCAACAGTGAGACTAGGGGTACACTTTTCTTTAGGACCAAGCTGTTAAATCGCATCTCCCTGCTGCAGGCATCCAGGTCCAGTTCTAGAAATATAAACCACAGCGTTGGAAAAAAAGAAAATTTAGTTTATGAAAAAATGTTTTAAACAGCTAAACAATTGACACAAATCAACATCACATCCATTTAATTTCTTGGAATAGAACACAACTGGTGACCATTTGGAGAAGCCATAAGGCTCCTTGTGGGGCTAAAACCTGTGACCTCTTGGGTGAGCGGCAGATACCTATAACTCAAATTAGCATCACATCTAGCTAGTTCATTTATAAGTGGGTATACATGCAAGTCTAGTCCACTTGTCCAATCAGATATTACATATTTATATGAAAACATGCTCTGATATTTTTTTTCAATGAAATTTTACATATGAAAATGTAAAGTCAATTGCCTCATCGTATAGGTATTTGACAAAGTGTGTTACCGGAGTATCACCATGCGTGAATATCAAGTGCTGTGGTCCAGCTAGTGGTTGATGATAGGTGTTCCACTAGATGATCTGATTGGTCGTCAGTATGAGAAAATCATGTCTTTTTCCACAGCCCAGGCATACACAGAGTTGTTGAAAGAATCAATGCTTGGTCGGGCCCTGGTGCTTGCATATCTAATATAGAGAAGATTATGTAAAATAAATACATGAATAAGCCTAATGCTTATGGTTTAAAACAAGTACTTAAAACATCTCTACAAAATCTGTAACATCTGTAAATATTATAGTAATAGTCAAATATTTCCGCCACAGCAATGAGACAACAGTGTGTCAATTTTTGAATCATACACAGCTTATCTTTCTGATGTATACTTATAATTGGCAGAAAAAGGAGACTGTGCCTTAACATGATATTCGCCTATTCCAAGCCTTTCAATGATATACATGATGTTTACCTTACTTATTTCAGACATACAAAAATGTAAATGCAACTGTAATACAAAGAGGTTACAACTTGTTACCTAAAGGCTTGTAACAATTTTCAGGATTTATCATTAAGACATTTTAAATTGCCTTTTCCGGGGTTATTTCAGATCTGGTATATTTTTGCCTGCTGCTTCTTTATTTGGGTGTGAAGTTAATACAATATGCTTTTTTCTAAGAACTAAGCCAGCATTTGATTACAACATAATTGATTGGCTTGCTGTTTTAATATATACAATAGAATGAACTATACAAAAAGCAAATGGCAGGGTTCGAATTTAGACTCACATACTCGCAAAATGCGAGAGACATTTGCAAATTGCGAGTGACTTTTATTTAAGCTCGCAAAATTCTGCGAGTGGCTTTTTCTAGACCACAAAATGTTAAAAGGAAAGTAGAATAAACGTAACTCCGCTACATAGTCCAGTGTAAACAGACTATAAGTGGCATGTTTACAATACCAGTATAAAGAAGACAGTTCAGAGTCATCAGCTCTAATAAGTTTTCAAAAATTGAACAAATACGGAAAAGGCCGAGTTTTATTTCGAATCTTTCCTGGATGCTCCTAGGCGTGCATTATACATAGTGAATACAAATGACGTAATCACCTAGCTCAATCATTGGCTAAATTTAGCGCTTTCGCGCACTATATGTAAACCCCATCAACCTTTGAATATATTTCCGCCCAGCTGCCAAGTGAATAGACTTCGTCAATCGATATATTTCATGGTCTAAAGCATCCACGCTACATTTACTGTTGCTTTTATTTCTTTTAAATTTATAATGTTATTGTTTTTAATACTTATAGACTTAATGGAATCTGAAGCGGGCTTGCCGAAGGGGTATTTCCCTATGGCGAGGGAAAATATACAAAGTGAACAATGTCAAATTATTGGACAGCTTTGTTATCACAACGCGGCCAGCATCTGATGAGTCTTTCAGTACCTCCCAAAAAGAATAAGCCATCTTAAAGTTCTAGGAGTCGAGTCACTCAAGATTGATACTTTTTAATATTCATAATATGTCTTAGGTGTAAATTTCTACTCTAATTAGACAATATTATAAGGGAATTAAGCAAATAATAAAATTGCAAGTTGATTTTTCATTTTGCGAGTTGCTTCAAAAAGCACTCACAAAATTTTGCGAGTGCTCCTCAAAGTCAAATTCGAACCCTGAATGGGTCAGACACAAGTTCTGTACAACATTAGAATTGTTCTACCCAAAAACCCAAATGTCACTAGTATATATTAACTGTTTTCTTTGAATAATGGTTAAAATATATTCTACAAACAGTAATTCAAAACAAACTATAGAGATTGCTTTTTTGAAAAAGCGCTTGTCTCCCCTTTTGTGAGGTCTTAGCTGAGAAAAAAAAATGATGGGACATGAAATTTGTGATTTTGGACTGGAGACGAACCAACAGTGAAGTTTGGTTTATTCACCCATATTAAATCTACTGCAACCTTGACCTTTGACCCCCTGATCTCAAAATCAACAGGAGTCATCTACTAGTCATGACGAACTAGCATACCAAGTATGAAGTTCCGGGGTACAAGCGTTCTTACGTTATTGAGCATTTTTAAGCTTCAGGTCACCGCCAACATGTTTTTTACCTGAAAGTGACGGCCACCTTGAGCTTTGACCTTTTGATCTCAAAATCAATAGGGGTCATCTACTAGTCATGAACAACTAGCATACCAAGTATTAAGTTCCTAGACCCAAAGGATCTTTAGTTATTGAGCGGAAACCGTTTTTTTCTCCTCAAGTTTACCACGACCTTGACCTCTGATCTACTGATCACAAAATCGATAGGGGTCATCTACTAGTCATGACCTACCAGCATACCAAGTATGAAGTTCCTGGGTCTAAGTGTTCTATGGTTATTGAGCGGAAACGAAGTGTGACGTACAGACTGACTGACTGACGGACAGGGCAATAACAATATGTCTCCCCATAAATGGGGGAGACATAAATAGTTACCGGAAGTAACATTAGTGACATCGATTTTGGACAACCACTATTGATTGTTGCCGACATAGCATTGTCGATTGTACTCAATAATCGTTTCATTCCTAGTTGTTTTTGACACTAACTGTACAAATTTATAATTTTCTAATTTAAAGAAATAACACATATGAAATTTTATGAAAACATAAAATTATTTATGGAATTGTTCAAACATTAATTTAGTGGTATTTAACCATGTCAGCATCCTGCATAAATTATTGCCTCAGCCAATCACCTTTGAGTTTTATCTCAAGCGGCTCTAAACAGCCAATCACGATACGTTGTAGCCATTACTGATATATTTTTAGCGTGGGTGAAAGCCTTGGCATTTTATTTTAGTTTTCACATAATCAACCACCACCATCTGTTTAATTATCTGTCAGTTTACAAGGGCGAGAAATGAGCTGATCTAACTGTTTTTCATGTCACATTTTATTGTGAACACATCATTTAACCCAATGATTTCCTTCATATTTTCTTACCATATATATGTATTGTTAGTCTTTTGTTTCTCTTCCTTTCACCAGTTTTGTCAGGCACTATTTTTACAGAATACTATGTTTCTAGTAGGGCGTTTTTTTCACCCAGATATGTATTTCGGGAAATGTTATTATACACATGCTATTGACACTTATGTTATTTTACAATATTTCGTAAAAACACTTTTATGGCATTAATAAATGCTCTATATTCATTCAAAGCTTGTGTTACGTTTTCCCTTCATCCATACGAGTTCGACCCGGCCTGTCACTTAGTACCCTGACGTTGAGCAATACATAAATGGAAGATGTGTACCTTTGTAATGACTTGAATCAATGTATTGATCTTCTTTTACATTTGAAGAAAGCACAAATGCTGCTAAAACTCGTCTGAAGTTTGTTTAAAAGTCAAACCAGACTGATTAGTCTCGCATAACCCATAAAGGTATTGCCATTATGAAAATGCAAACCTACGCAAACGTCTGTATGATAGTTGTTGACATGTTCAATCTCAAGAATGGTGATGTGGTAGCAGGTTAGGAGTGTGATCTACTGTGTCTCCTTGCTCATCTACATTCACATTCACATTGACATTCATCTGAACAGAATGCTGCCGACAGCAACCATCAACCAGCTCCACACACACCTGAGAGGTGATAGATTACAACAGTGGTCGAAATAAGCACAAGCCCGCAAGCCCTGCACTAGTAAATTGTCGTCTGGGCTTGCTCAAATTCTGAACTTTATATAGCAGGGCTTGTTCAAAAATTAGATGCCAAGCAATAGAATAAGAATTCGGGCTTGTTCATCCAAAAGTCTAACTTCAATGACTGTTACAAGACTTAGTATTTTTCAATGGGGGAGATCAAAAGACCGATGTATTCCAACTCCAGTGCAGGATATTTATTATACACAAACAGTTAACCGAGGTTCCATCATTAATCTAAAGTGAGGGCCTGAGGAAACAAATATATATATATTTCCTAAGAAAAGATAAAAAGGATATTTTGTTGATTTCAGTGTAAAACCTGTCAGATTTAATTTCATGAGTGGTCATAGAAAAATTATTTCCACTCGTTGCTCTGCAAGCTTGCACTGTATTTAACAATTTCTCTTATTTCATGCATGTCTCTTACTTTATTAATTTTGATTTCCTGCTTGAGACACTCTTGTTTGACAACAGACCCTGTGGCGATCCATTAACACGCTAGCAGTTGGTCAGGTCACCTGAAATAGTCCCACGTGAAATTTCAAATTTTAATTAATAAAATCCACAAAATTAATGGATTTATTCCTCATCTTGCAATAAAAACCAGAATAAAAACATTTGCATTTAAAAAAATAATATATTATTGCATCGTTGATGGCATAGTAAATCAATTGCCTTATTAAATACACATTTTTTTTTTTTCAACAACAGTTATCAGTTTAGATTCAATGAATTAATTAATAACATCAGCGTTTTATTGGATAACAGACAAAAAGGCAGATAAATTATGGTTTTATCACTATCCATTAATCTTTACTAAACTATTTCTCTATTTTCAGTAACAGTGACCTTACCCCCCTCAAAAGTATTCCTCATGATGAACACCTTAGCCATTTTCCATCAAAAACAACCTTGGATGTATATGGACGGTTTACAATGTCAGAATTCTTTACATTTATGTACACTGCAAGAAGATGGCAGGCGCGTAGCTTCCAGGGCTTTTTCAGGGCATTTGGAACAAGTAGTAAGCTGTGAAAACTCAGCGGAAAATGGTTAATGAAAACACCATGGTTGAGGTACTCCATGACAAAGGATGCTGTCTTTTGTGTGAACTGCTGTTTGTTCAGAGGCATAGCCGGCACATGGGATTTAAAGAATATTTCCATGCTAATTAAACATAATGCAGTTGAAAAATCCCATCTTGATTCCTCTGTTCGTGCCAAAGGCTCATTGGATATCTTGTCAGGAAAATGTGAATCGATAAACAAAGCCTTATCCACCAGTGGGAAAGAATCGGTCAACAAAAATCGATACATATTGTACAGAATTATTGAAGTAATTGTGCTTTGTGCTAAGAAAAATATACCATTCTGCGGACACACCGAAAATAACAGCAATTTCATGGCTATACTGAGGACGTTTGCACAAAATGACCAAATCCTTGCAAATCATCTAGACAACACACACTATAACAGTAAATATACACTTCACCAGAAATCAGAAATGAATTAAATGGCATTTGCCCATGTCAGGTGAAGAAACAACTTTTGGAAGACTGTCGGTCGTGCCCCTATTATGCCATCATGGATGATAAAGCATTAGACAAATCGACAAAAGAACAATTGTATTTTTGCGTGCGTTTCGTCGATGCGAGTTGCATAGTCCGAGAAGAATTTCTTGGATTTGTCGAGTGTGAATCAATCAAGGTAGTCGCACTTTGCGCAAACATTGTGGAGTTCTTGCTTACTTAAAATCAGAGCTCAGTGCTATGATGGTGCGTCAAACATGTCTGGGAAATTTTGGCTGTCACACAATGTTGCTACCCAAGAGGAAATGAACCAGCGCACTAAGCTTCGTACTGTGTGAAACACATTGGTGTCGGGCAGACGCTCTTGAAACTTTCAAGAATGCGTTCCCTGTAGTGGTTCACCCATTGGAGACATTACAGGCAGATGGCGACGAAAAGGCAGGGCAATATATCTGGCCGCCATATTGTGATTCAAATTTATAATGGCGCTCCTTGTGGCGGAACACATTCTGAGTAGCACAGTTCCCCTCACAAATTTCCTACAAAAGCAGGACAACGACTTGTTGCATGCTGTGTTATTAAGCTGTGCAACCTGCAAGATAATATGTTGCCAACAATATATGATGCTTTTGCCTCCGACCTTCCTCAAACACACGAGACATTCAAGTCGGAAATTGCTAGATGGAGAGTTACATGGAGTATGACAGTCATTAAGGCATCAAGACTCCAAGACACCCTTGAGCAGACGTGCAAGGACTTGTATCCTTGCATTTGTACCATCATCGGGGTCCTTTTGACCATGCCACCGACGTCGGCCACATGTGAAAGGTCATTTAGTGGTATGAAATGCATTAAGAACTAAAAGCGAACAACAATGACATCTGACAGGCTGTGGTCGTTAGCCCTGATCCATGTACACAAGGACATGAACATTGATGTTGACAAAGTATTTTAAACATGTTTGCCTCAGAGAAATGCAGAAAAAAAGACTTTTTCTAAATTGGCGTTGGATTATTGTTACTTTGACATTAACTAGAAACGCATTCATATGTTGCAAATTGATGTCGCTAGTTTTTCCTATTGTCTTTTGTTTGCAATAATCACTGATATTTTACAAACATTGATAATGTATAAAAAATACTTTAAAAGGTTTAAAGCATATTGATTAACATAACCGCATAGCATATATTTAATTCATCAATATAATTATGTTAATGCAGAAAACAAACCTCAAGTGGAAAATAGCCAGCAATTAGTGTATTAATAAACAATATAAAATCAATGTTCAGTTTCTGTCAAATTTATATAAGTCACGAGAATTAAATCTTAGTAATATTTCATAATATGTATAGACTATGAAACTTTATTGGTACCAAATATTTGCCAAAAAGCACCTCTGATATTCTAGGGTCAATTTTTTTTCTGGGAGAGCAGGCCCCTAGCCCCCCTAGAATTCGGCCTACACATTGGGCCGAATTCAGAACATCCACTCTCACTCACACTCCAACCACATTCCTGTAAGGGACACTCAAGTGATGTGGTCGTATTCACACGCCTCGCTAACACTCCACTTCATCAAGTGACCAATACAGTACAAATACATGTATGTTTTCATGATCATAACGGATTATCTGTTTGACTATGGTGATGTTTACAGTAAATATATGTTTATTTGCGATTTGAGTACCATATTGGTAGATATGGCGACAAACAAATGACAATAATTGTTATTCTGAAACTTAACATTACAAACATTTGGTTAATACAAATAAAAAAAATCTTTCTATTATTAAAATACTGTATTAAGTGGTTAAATGAACACAGTACTGTATCTTAAGTTGAGAACCCAGATATTTTAGAAAAGTAATTTGTCTATCATGTACACCTTTAGTGACAATACCGAGCAATAAACAGTAGCGGCCTCTTATAAAAGCGATGACAGACAAGCCTGACAACAGTAGCCAAGTGACAGCGGCGAAACACTTTGAAGTGTTAATTGTTAATCATAGTCAAGGATGATAGAACTTATATATATATATATAATGCTTTTTATTCCAAGTTAAATTCTTTCGCTATTTTTCTAAATGAAAATGTATCAAAACTAAATGTGGAACACATGAAACGTACATTCGTGAAAACAATATTCCGCAGATCAAAAACAGTAAGATTTAGTAACAGAAGTAAAAATAGGTAAATTTACTACAGAATTTGAATAATACTAAAAGCAATTTCGAACCATTAAGCACTTTTCTATTTTTATATGTTTTCCTGTATTTATGCAAAACATTTTATTTTCGCCTCTTATCTTACTTATTTCTTAATATCTTATTTTTGCTAAAAATATTCTCGCCTTATTTTTTATTTTTTTTTTATTCAAGTGATTAAATTATGGAGTGTTCAGTTTCCTTGCGTATGTAAACATTTTAGTTATTTCAATACCTAGGGACCGGGAATTAGGAGACCGGATAATACGGTGAGAGACCTGGAAATAGTATCGCCCACATTATAGTCCGTATTCAACTACCTATCTACATGTACCTGGTTCTACCTGGTTTTTGAGGAAAACTGTTAGGCCCCGAAGGCCTGTCTTTCCCCTCGATGTCTGTTTTTGCATTATCTCCAGTCCGGTTTGGCATATTTTTTAATTAGTATCTTGTTTTGGATCTAATCATACACATTTTCAAGAGTAAACCTCTTTGCTTACCACAGCTTATCTAGCTTTGATTTAAATATAATCACTTTTTGCATTTACAATATCTACTGGTAAAGCATTCCAATTGTTTATGACTCTATGGGCGAACAAGTATAGACAAATGTTCTTATTAGCTCTTGGTTTCTGTATCTTGTAATTATGTCCACGGTTTGTCAAATTGATGTGTTGGTTCAGATTTAAGGTAAACAAAGTGGTAAAGTCTATGTCATCAATGTGATGTATCATTTTAAATACTTGTATGAGATCACCTCGCAACCTTCTGTATTCTAGAGATGGCAAGTTCAGCTCAATCAAACGCTGCTCATATGGTAGATGAGAAATTTCCGGAACTAATTTTGTTGCTCGTCTTTGACACTCATGACTGTTTTCAATAATCTGTTTATTTTTCTTAAGACACGGGTTATATATCATATCTCCATAGTCGATATGAGGTCGAAAGAGGGTTTTGTACAGCATCAGAAAGTGTTTTTTGTCCATATACACAAAATTTCTCCTTACAAGACTGTCAGGCTGTTTGCTTTGTTTACAGTTTTGTTTATGTTCTTCTAAACCTGGGAGTAAGATTGGTCCCAGTCTAAACTGAGGCTATTTGAGAAATGTATACCCAAGTCCTTTTCAGAGACATCTTCTTTGATTTCAGAATATATGTTTTTGGAGTCAAACATGACGTAATCCGTGTTAACATTTTTGTAGCCAATATGGAAAACCTTACACTTTTTTATATTGAATTTCAATAGCCAAGTACTGGGCAATGATTTTTGACATTTTGGTCACATAATTTTAATAGCTAAAAATCGATTGCCATCACGAATCGCTATGTATTATATTTGATTTCAGCTTTACCATTTTAACATTGATGAATATTTGAACAGCAACCATATACACGACCGTTTCATGCTGTCCGAATTTGGAGCAAATTGCCAGTACTAAGCTAGTAGCAGACGAATTGTACGCCCCTGGATGCTATATTGATTTGTAACATAATTAATTGAAAATTAACTTGACATACATAGGAAAGTAAAACGTGTTTTTAAAACCAGCATAATTATCAAGAACATTGTAAAATAGTGAAGATATAAGCCAGAAATCGACCGCCAGAAATTATTTTATTCGTACACATGCGTACATATATATATTACCTCCCTTGCATTATTAACGCCTAAGAAAAATAACGGACAATAGGCTACACACAACCAACCGTTACACTGTACTCAGCAAAACTGTGATCGTATAAAATATTTTTATTTTTTTATGAAACTTTATAAACCGCATAAACATACACAAATGTTTGGGGAAATAAAATCTGAAATAATGCTTTGGAAATTAACTTGTATTCATGACATTATCTAATTCTAGTCTGAAGTTATATTTGTTTTACTCTACTTTTGAATGATCTTCAATAATTCATCTTTAGATTACTATTTTCTATTTCAAAAACGCAGTTCAACTAAGAAAGAAGTTTTTACTTAGTTAGGGGCACAACCTTTTGATATTTTATGGGGGGGGGGGAGAGGTGCACCCCACCCAAAACCACTATTGCACTTGGGCTTGAGGTCCTCAAACTTGACAGGGAGTATGATCGCGATCAGCAGATGACCCCTATTGATTTTGAATTCAGAAGGTCAAAGGTCATTCTGATCTCAGACACAAAATGCTTTTCCGATTAATAACTAGTATTGTTGGTCCCACAGTCCTCAAACTTGCAGGGATGTTGCATGACCTTGTATTACCCACATATATTTAATGCGAAATTGCTTATTGGCTGCCATTAGGGAGGCAATGCATAAGCTTACATGACATTATTTAAAGCGAAATAGCACTAAAAGCAGCCAGTGCCCTAATACATATTTTGCATGAAGTTTCATTAAATTAGTTTTCAACTTAGGCAGCAGACAATGAATAAAGGGTAATAATAATTAGCCAATATATAGTCAAGGTTCTAATGTACAATTATCATGGTAACACAAACTAGAGCAATCACTGAAGGTGATTAATACCCCCGAACGCCGCCTCTCATGATTTATCATTGTATGAAGTTTTATGAAATTATATCTAGTAGTTTTCAAGTAACTGTACGGACAAAAGTTTGACAACAAAAAACAAAACAAAAAAAGGCAATAACTCTGTAATTTGCTAAAATAGTGTTATGATTCATGAACACTGAACTCCTTCTCATTGTGTTGTACCATTGTATAAAGTATTATTACATTCTACCCGGTAGTTTTCAAGTCATGCTCAGGACAAGAAAAAGTAACAAAGGGCAATAACTCTGTAATTGGCTGAAATAGAATTGCAGTACCTGTGCACTGCACTTCCTCTCATTATGATCGATCACTGTATGAAGTTTTATTAAATTCCATCCAATAGTTTTCAAGTTATGCTCAGGACAAGAAAAAGTAACAAAGGGCAGTAACTCTGTAATTAGCTGAAATAGAATTGCGGTTCCTGTACACTACACTCCCTCTCATTATGATCTATCACTGTATGAAGTTTTATTAAATTCCAGCCAAGTTATGCTCCGGACAAGAAAAAGAAACAAAGGGCAGTAACTCTATAATTGGCTGAAATAGAATTGCAGTTCCTTTACACTGCACTCCCTCTCATTATGATCTATCACTTTATGAAGTTTTATTAAAATCCATCCAATAGTTTTCAAGTTATGCTTCGGACAAGAAAAAGAAACAAAGGGCAGTAACTCTGTAATTAGCTGAAATAGAATTCTGGTTCCTGTACCCTGCACTCCCTCTCATTATGATCTATCACTGTATGAAGTTTTATTAAATTCCATCCAATAGTTTTCAAGTTATGCTCTGGAAAAGAAAAAGTAACAAAGGGCAGTAACTCTGTAATAAGCTGAAATAGGATTGCTGTTCCTGTACACTGCACTTCCTCTCATTACGATCTATCACTGTATGAAGTTTTATTAAATTCCATCCAATAGTTTTCAAGTTATGCTCTGGACAAGAAAAAGTAACAAAGGACAGTAACTCTGTAATAAGCTGAAATACAATTGTGGTTCCTGTACACTGCACTCCCTCTCATTATGACATATCACTGTATTAAGTTTTATTAAATTCCATCTAATAGTTTTCAAGTCATGCTCCAAACAAGAAAAAGTAACACAGGGCAGTAACTCTGTAATTAGCTGAAATTGAATTCCGGTTCCTGTACACTGCATTCACTCTCATTATGATCTATCAGATACTGTATGAAGTTTTATTAAATTCCATCCAATAGTTTTCAAGTTATGCTCAGGACAAGAAAAAGTAACAAAGGGCAGTAACTCTGTAGTTAGCTGAAATAGAATTGAGATTCCTGTACAATGCACTCCCTCGCATTATGATCTATCACTGTATGAAGTTTTATTAAATTCCATCCAATTGTTTTCAAGTCATGCTCAGGACAAGAAAAAATAACAAAGGGCAGTAACTCTGTAATTGGCTGAAATAGAATTGCAGTTCCTAAACACTGCACTCCCTCTCATTATGATCTAACACTGTATGAAGTTTTATTAAATTCCATCAAATAGTTTTCAAGTTATGCTCAGGACAAGAAAAAGTAACAAAGGCAAGTAACTCTGTAATAAGCTGAAATAGAATTGCAGTTCCTGTACACTGCACTCCCTCTCATTATGATCTTTCACTGTATGAAGTTTTATTAAATTCCATCCAATACTTTTCAAGTTAAGCTCTGAACAAGAAAAAGTAACAAAGGACAGTAACTCTGTAGTTAGCTGAAATAGAATTGTGGTTCCTGTACACTGCACTTCCTCTCATTATGATCTATCACTGTATGAAGTTTTATTAAATTCCATCCAATAGTTTTCAAGTTATGTTCTGGACAAGAAAAAAGTAACAAAGGGCAGTAACTGGCTGAAATAGAGTTATGGTTCTTGTGCACTGCATTTCCTTTCATTGTGCTTTACCATTGTATCAAGTTTTAATAAATTCCATCTAGTAGTTTGCAAGTTAATGCCTGGAAAAATATTTAACAGCAAAAAAAAAAAAAATGAAGGGCAATAACTCAGTAATAAGCTAAAGTAGAGTTATGGTTCTTGAACACTGCACTTCCTCTCATTGTGCTTTTCCATTGTATGAAGTTCCAATGAATTCCATCAAGTACTTTTCAAGTTATACTCCGGACAACGAAAAGTAACAAACGGCAATAACACAGTAATAAACAAGAATAGAGTTCTGGTTATTGTACACTGCACTTCCTCTCATTATGCTCTATCATTGTATGAAGTTAAATCCAATTCCATCTAGTAGTTTTCAAGTCATACTCCGGACAAGAAAAAGTAACAAAGGGCAGTAACTCTGTGACTGGCTGAAATAGAATTGCAGTTCCTATACACTGCACTCCCTCGCATTATGATCTATCACTGTATGAAGTTTTATTAAATTCCATCCAATAAGTTTCAAGTTATGCTCAGGACAAGAAAAAGTAACAAAGGGCAGTAACTCTGTAATAAGCTGAAATAGAATTGCAGTTCCTGTACACTGCACTCCCTCTCATTATGATCTATCACTGTATGAAGTTTTATTAAATTCCATCCAATAGTTTTCAAGTTATGCTCAGGACAAGAAAAAGTAACCAAGGGAAGTAACTCTGTAATTAGCTGAAATAGAATTGCGGTGCCTGTACACTGCACTCCCCCTCATTATGATCTATCACTGTATGAAGTTTTATTAAATTCCATCCAATAGTTTTCAAATTATGCTCCGGACAGAAAAAAGAAACAAAGGACAGTAACTCTGTAGTTAGCTGAAATAGAATTGTGGTTCCTGTACACTGCACTTCCTCTCATTATGATCTATCACTGTATGAAGTTTTATTAAATTCCATCGAATAGTTTTCAAGTTATGCTCTGGACAAGAAAAAAGTAACAAAGGGCAGTAACTGTAACTGGCTGAAATAGAGTTATGGTTCTTGTGCACTGCACTTCCTCTCATTGTGCTTTACCATTGTATCAAGTTTTAATAAATTCCATCTAGTAGTTTGCAAGTTAATGTCTGGAAAAATATTTGACAACAAAAAAAACAAATGAAGGGCAATAACTCAGTAATAAGCTAAAGTAGAGTTATGGTTCTTAAACACTGCACTTCCTCTCATTGTGCTTTACCATTGTATGAAGTTCCAGTGAATTCCATCAAGTACTTTTCAAGTTATACTCCGGACAAACAAAAGTAACAAAGGGCAATAACACAGTAATAAGCAAGAATAGAGTTCCGGTTATTGTACACTGCACTTCCTCTCATTATGCTCTATCATTGTATGAAGTTTAATCCAATACCATCTAGTAGTTTTCAAGTCATGCTCCGGACAAGAAAAAGTAACACAGGGCAGTAACTCTGTAATTAGCTGAAAAAGAATTGCGATTCCTGTACACTGCACTCCCTCGCATTATGATCTATCACTGTATGAAGTTTTATTAAAATCCATCCAATAGTTTTCAAGTCATACTCAGGACAAGAAAAAGTAACAAAGGGCAGTAACTCTGTAATTGGCTGGAATAGAACTGCAGTTCCTATACACTGCACTCCCTCTTATTATGATCTATCGCTGTATGAAGTTTTATTAAATTCCATCCAATAGTTTTCAAGTTATGCTCAGGACAAGAAAAAGTAACAAAGGGCAGTAACTCTGTAATAAGCTGAAGTAGAATTGCAGTTCCTGTACACTGCACTCCCTCTCATTATGATCTATCACTGTATGAAGTTTTATTAAATTCCATCCAATAGTTTTCAAGTTATGCTCAGGACAAAAAAAAGTAACCAAGGGAAGTAACTCTGTAATAAGCTGAAATAGAATTGCGGTGCCTGTACACTGCATTCCTCTCATTATGATCTTTCACTGTATAAAGTTTTATTAAATTCCATCCAATAGTTTTCAAGTTATGCTCCAAACAAGAAAAAGTAACAAAGGACAGTAACTCTGTAGTAAGCTGAAATAGAATTGTGGTTCCTGTATACTGCACTTCCTCTCATTATGATCTATCACTGTATGAAGTTTTATTAAAATCCATCCAATAGTTTTCAAGTTATGTTCTGGACAAGAAAAAATAACAAAGGGCAGTAACTGTAAGTGGCTGAAATATAGTTATGGTTCTTGTGCACTGCACTTTCTCTCATTGTGCTTTACCATTGTATCAAGTTTTAATAATTTCCATCTAGTAGTTTGCAAGTTAATGTCTGGAAAAATATTTGACAGCAAAAAAAACAAATGAAGGGCAATAACTCAGTAATAAGCTAAAGTAGAGTTATGGTTCTTGAACGACGCACTTCCTCTCATTGTGCTTTACCATTGTATGAAGTTCCAATGAATTCCATCAAGTACTTTTCAAGTTATACTCCAGACAAACAAAAGTAACAAAGGGCAATAACACAGTAATAAGCAAGAATAGAGTTATGGTTATTGTACACTGCACTTCTTCTGATTATGCTATATCATTGTACGAAGTTTAATCCAATTCCATCTTGTAGTTTTTAAGTTATGCTCCAGACAAGGTAAATTGCAACGGACGGACCGACAAACCGACCACAGGATGACTCCAATATACCCCCTTCAAACTTTGTTTGTCGGGGGTTTAAAAATGTTGTTTAATCAAAATCCAGTCAGAAAGTAACATGTAACAAAGGGCAATAACTCTGTAATTAATCTGGAGACAGAGTTATGGTTCTCGTACAATGCACTTCCTTTCATTTTGCTTTACATTTGTGTGAAGTTTTATCAAATGCAATCTGGTAATTTTAAAGTTATGTTCTGGAAGAGAAAAAAATACAAAGGGCATTAATTCCTCCAGCTAGGGTTGCATAGGGGCATGGTTATTTTTGTCTGAAGGGGACATTACAGTCGCGCAATTATTCCATAAAGGAGCACTTCATTTCTGAGTCCTCAATAATACTATCCTTAAAAAAGCTTCTTTCACGTTTCATAAAAAGTACATGTACATGCTTTTTGTATGTTTTTAAATTGATTATATTTTCAGTTTGTACAGTCATAAAACAAAATAAATGGCCAAGATCAGATGTTCAGTTTCAGTTTACACACTTTGCTGGTCAGAGACAAGAAGATAATCAGATGCTTTATGATTTTATTTTCATCAGCAATGTATTTATGAAACTCTTTAATATCTTTATACCAATCAAGTATAAAAACAAGAGGGCCAAATGGCCCTGAATCGCTCACCTGTCATATATTGCACATTCTTCCATTATATACAAATATTGAAAACCTTAGCCTATGAATACGGGGCGTGGCCAATTTTGACCCCAGGGCTAAAGTTTGAACAATCTTAATAGTGGTCCGATAAACGATGCTTCATACCAAATATCTAAGGCCTTCGCCTTTTGGTTTCGGAGAAGAAGATTTTTTAAGTTTTCATCATATACATATATAAGGAAACCCATGACCGCCCGGGTGGGGCCATTTTTTGACCCCAGAGCCAAAGATTGAACAATATTGGTACAAGTCAACTAGATGATATACCATGCCAAATATCTAAGCTCTTGTCACTACTTGATTTTACGTGTGTATCTATATATGTATATTTGTTGTTAATTGTTGTATGTGGCCCATATTGAAAATTGGCATGTGTACTAAATATGTTATCCAGTTTAAATTAAGACGTTACTTGTCTTTGTGAGTTCGGAGAATCATGCCAAATATCTAAGCTCTAGGCCAAGTAAGTTCAGAGGAGAAGATTTTTTAAGTTTTCACTATAACACATATAGAGAAAACCCATCAGCCCCGGGTTGTGGCCAATTTTGACCCCAGGGCCATAATTTGAACAAACTTTGTAGAGGTCCACTAGACGATGAATCATGCCAAATATCTAAGCTCTAAGCAACGTAAGTTCAGAGGAGATGATTTTTGAAGTTTTCACTATAAACATGTAGAGAAAACCCATGACCCCCCAAGGGGGCGGGGCCAATTTTGACCCCAAGGCCATAATTTGAACAATCTTTGTAGAGGTCCACTAGACGATGAATCATGCCAAATATCTAAGCTCTAGTCCAAGTAAGTTCAGAGGAGAAGATTTTTGAAGTTTTAACTTTAAACATATAGAGAATACCCTAACCCCCCGGGGCGGGGCCAATTTTGACCCCAAGGCCATAATTTGAACAATCTTTGTAAAGGTCCACTAGACGATGAATCATGCCAAATATCTAAGCTCTAAGCAACATAAGTTCAGAGGAGATTTTTGATTTTTTTAACTATCAACATATAGAGAAAACCCATGACCCCCCGGGGCGGGGCCAATTTTGACCCCAAGGCCATAATTTGGACAATCTTTGTAGAGGTCCACTAGACGATGAATCATGCCAAATATCTAAGCTCTAGTCCAAGTAAGTTCAAAGGAGAAGATTTTTGAAGTTTTAACTATAAACATATAGAGAATACCCTAACCCTCCGGGGCGGGGCCAATTTTGACCCCAAGGCCATAATTTGAACAATATTTGTAAAGGTCCACTAGTCGATGAATCATGCCAAATATCTAAGCTCTAGTCCAAGTAAGTTCAGAGGAGAAGATTTTTGAAGTTTTCACTATAAACATATAGAGAAAACCCATGACCCCCCGGGGCGGGGCCAATTTTGACCCCAAGGCCATAATTTGAACAATCTTGGTAAAGGTCCACTAGACGATGAATCATGCCAAATATCTAAGCTCTAGTCCAAGTAAGTTAAGAGGAGAAGATTTTTGAAGTTTTAACTATAAACATATCAAGTATACCCATGACCCCCCGGGGCGGGGCCAATTTAGACCCCAATGCCATAATTTGAACAATCTTTGTAGAGGTCCACTAGACGATGAATCATGCCAAATATCTAAGCTCTAGTCCAAGTAAGTTCAAAGGAGAAGATTTTTGAAGTTTTCACTATAAACATAAAGAGAAAACCCATGACCCCCCGGGGCGGGGCCAATTTTGACCCCAAGGCCATAATTTGAACAATCTTTGTAAAGGTCCACTAGACAATGGATCATGCCAAATATATAAGCTCTAGGCCAAGTAAGTTCAGAGGAGAAGATTTTTTAAGTTTTAACTATAAACATATAGAGAATACCCATGACCCCCCGGGGCGGGGCCAATTTTGACCCCAGGGCCATAATTTGAACAAACTTTGTAGAGGTCCACTAGACGATGAATCATGCCAAATATCTAAGCTCTAGGCCAAGTAAGTTCAGAGGAGAAGATTTTTTTAAGTTTTCACTATAAACATATAGAGAAAACCCATGACCCCCCAAGGGGGCGGGGCCAATTTTGACCCCAGGGCCATAATTTGAACAAACTTTGTAGAGGTCAACTAGACGATGAATCATGCCAAATATCTAAGCTCTAGGCCAGGTAAGTTCAGAGGAGAAGATTTTTTAAGGTTTTAACTATAAACATAAAAAGAAAACCCATGACCCCCCGGGGCGGGGCCAATTTTGACCCCAGGGCCATAATTTGAACAAACTTTGTAGAGGTCCACTAGACGATGAATCATGCCAAATATCTAAGCTCTAGGCCAAGTAAGTTCAGAGGAGAAGATTTTTTAAGTTTTCACTATAAACATATAAAGAAAACCCATGACACCCCAAGGGGGCGGGGCCAATTTTGACCCCAGGGCCATAATTTGAACAAACTTTGTAGAGGTCCACTAGACGATGAATCATGCCAAATATCTAAGCTCTAGGCCAAGTAAGTTCAGAGGAGAAGATTTTTTAAGGTTTTAACTATAAACATAAAAAGAAAACCCATGACCCCCCGGGGCGGGGCCAATTTTGACCCAAGGGCCATAATTTGAACAATCTTGGTAGAGGACCATTTGGTGATCCTACCTACCATATATCAACGGCCTAAGCCTTGTGGTTTGGGAGAAGAATTTTTTTAAAGTTTTTCCTTTTGGTTGCCATGGCAACCAGAGTTCTGCATGGAATTGAATTATTTGAACAACTTTGATAGAAGACCACCCAAGGAACATCCCTATGAAGTTTTATTAATATTGGCCCAGCGGTAAAGGAGGAGATGTCTTTTAAGTAAATTGTTGACGGACGACGCACGCCGCACAAAAGGCGATCACAAAAGCTCACCTTGTCACAAAGTGACAGGTGAGCTAAAAATATACAAAATATAGAAAAATTATATTTTTTGTAGTTTATTTGGTGCAATATGTTCACCAATACAAACACAGAATGCAGGTTTGGAAATAGCTCATAATTATATCTGCATCATATATCATGGTAAAATTGAATTTTAATAGGAACAACAATAAAATCTTATAATAAATCTGACAGTGTTCTGTAAATAAATAGTATGTTGAAACACTGAACAAACAATGAATATACAAAAGTTTCATCTCCTGCAAACTCCTTAATGTGCCACACAGAGAGATTAAAGGTCGCAGCTACCGCAGCCAGAACTTCAGATCGAGGTATATCAGCAGCTTAAGTACACCAGTTTTTGTAAGAGTCAATAAAAAACATTATTAAACAGTATAATTGATTCGTTAGCACTGGCACTATTACTTAAATCATGTTCAAATTGATTTAATTTCACTGAAAAAAAATCTTTGACTTCTTATTCATTAAGATTCATGAAGACTTGTAAAACCTTGTCAAGGTCAATGTCCTTCACTCCTTTCATGTTGTTCATAAGAAGCTTACATGTATTCTCCATGGACAGTCTGTTCTAGCGTTCTGTTACTTAACTGGTGAACTAGAAATCATGAGACTCATGTTGACTAAAAAGTTTCTCCATGTTGGGATATTGATCTCCTGAATGTTTGCTGTAAAATGTCTGACATACAGTCCTTGGATTACAGAGTGGAAGGCAGTTTCTATATGACACCTTAAGAAGCTGCCATTCATTTATGGTCTCGTCTTTTGGCATGCCAAGATGTTCCACAAGCTGAGACACCTCAACATGGAAAGTCAACATTGCACTTCGAACACTGCTTATATCTTGGGGCGGAGAATGCAGTCACCAGCTCAGTTTTCCATTCTTTCAATCCATCTCCTCCACCATGGCATCCAGGAACTTGTTCTTTGGGGCTTCACATGTCTGTTGACTCAGTGATGTCAAGTTTCCCCAGTAGTCTGTTCACCTTCATCAGGTGGGTTGCCTTTTTTTTTTCTTCTCGAGACGAGAACTTCTCGTGGCCCTGAGTTTCACATACAGCTGATAAATCTGCAGCAATTTTTTCACACAGTCTTGTCAACTGAGTCTTACTGTCATTGTGCTATACAATTGTATGAGGTTTCAATAAATTCCATCCAGTAGTTTGCAGGTTATTGTCCAGACAAAAGTAGGACAACAAAAAGCAAAAAAGGGCATTAACTCCATAATTTACTAAAACAGAGTTATATTTCATGTACACTGCACTTTCTTTCATTGTGCTTTATTATGATATGATATGAAGTTGAATTAAATTTTACCATTGTATGAAGTTAACAAGGGCAATAACTCTCTAACATATTTTAATCTATACTTTTCTTTATATTCATAGTGATCAGTTAAATACTAATTGACAAGGATGCATAATAGTCAATCACACTGTCTTATGTTCAGCTGGTCATATTTAATATGGTATGGCAGAAGTATTTTTTTAAGTTCTATATTACATAGAAAAGTATTGATCACAATATGTCATATTAACTGGAGTACTATGAATGTCACACCATGCCAATGTCACATTAGCATTGAAATGTCATAACAAACTAAGAATATCACCTTAACTTAAACGTCAACTTGAGAATATCACATCAGCCTGGAATGTCATGTCCACTTGAGAATATCACATCAGCCTGGAATGTCATGTCCACTTGAGAATACCACATCAACCTTACCTAGAATGTCATGTCGACCTAAGAACGTCATCAACTTGGGAATATCAACCTAGAATGTCAAGTCTACTTAAAAATATCACATCAACTGAATTTTATAAGACGGTCATATCACAACAACAGTGATTCTTCCATGAAATACGGTTCAAATGTAGTGAACATGAGTGGCAGTTTCTTGAAGATCAAAATTTCCATGTTCACTTAGGAAAGGCACCAATTTTCTTCCCTGAAAAAAGATTTTTTTTCGAAAAATGCATTTACATTACATAGTTTTGAATTAAAGTATTCATCCCCAATATGTGAAATAAAATTAGAAATTTATGCTTCTTCAATTCAATGTATTTGATAATTTAATTTACATATTATTATTGTCAACACATTATAACACTCCAGTCCGCTATATGTATATTAATAAGGTTAAAAATTAAAATAAATAAATATAAACTATTAAATGGATAAATACTCATGTAAGTACATGAACAAGTGATGGACTAAGCGAGTGAGTTAAATAAACCCATGAATAGATGGATGAGTGAGTGTGAATGAATGGATGAGTGAGTGAGTTAAATAAACACATGAATAGATGGACGAGTGAGTGTGAATGAATGGATGAGTGAGTGAATAAGTGAATAAGTGAGCGAGCGAGCGAGCGTGAGTGAGTGAGTGAGTGAGTTAAATAAACACATGAATAGATGGATAAGTGAGTGTGAATGAATGGATGAGTGAGTGAGTTAATAAGTGAGTGAGAGATTGCCTAAAACTTTAACCTAAGGTCCATAGTCAATCAAGGGCCATAATCTGCATAAAGAATAATATGGAGTTATCTAACCTCATCATGTGATAGCCCTGAACAACTGTGTGAAGTATTAAGTCAATTGAATGAAGGGTATTAGACTTATAAGTGAAAATCCCAACTTGCCCTAAAACTTTTCCCGGACGCCGACGCTGGGGCGAGTAGTATATCCCACCTATTCTTCGAATAGTTGAGCTAAAAATGGTCAAATCAGAAAAGCCCGACAATATGCGCTGCTTCACTTTATGATCATCAATCTGTGAAAGTTTGGTAGAAATCGCATGAAAAAGGTAAGAGAAGTTGCGAAGAAACAAATTTTAAATGTAAAATAAGCAAAGGGCAATTACTCTTTCAAAAATGGTCGAATCGCGAAAGCCCGACAATATGCGCTGCTTCACTTTATGATCATCAATCTGTGAAAGTTTGGTAGAAATCGCATGAAAAACGTAAGAGGAGTTGCGAAGAAACCAATTTTAAATGTAAAATTAAGCAAAGGGCATAATATAACTCTTTCAAAAATGGTTGAATCGGGTGGGCCCGACAATATGCGCTGCTTCACTTTGATCATCAATCTGTGAAAGTTTGGTAGAAATTACATGAGAAATGTAAGAGGAGATGCAAAGAAATGAATGTGGGATGGACGGACGCACACACACACGGAATCGCGCCTACCATTACTATATCCTTTTCAAGGGGGGGATAATAAATACATGCATGAGTGAGTGAGTGAGTGAGTGAGTGAGTGAGTGAGTGAGTGGGTGAGTGAGTGAGTTGGAAAATGAGCGAGTGAGTTGTGGGTAAGTGACTGAGTGATCAAGTTTGTAAGTTGAGTGTGAATGAATGAATTAATAATTGAGCGAGTGAGTGAGTAAATGAGTGATTGAATAAGTGCATGAGTAAATAAAAACATGAATGAATAATTAAATGAATAAATGCATGCATGGATTAGAATGTGAGCAAGTGAGTCAGTGAGTGAGTGAGTGAGTTGGAAAATGAGCGAGTGAGTTGTAGGTGAGTGACTGAGTGATCAAGTTTGTATGTTTGAGAGTGAGTGGGTGAGAGACTGAGTAATCAAGTTTGTGAGTAGATGAGAGACTGAGCAAGTGAATCACCAATATCAAAATGAAATCATATTGAGTCAACATGATAATTATTGAAATAGAATTTAAAATAAGAATGAATATTCAGTAGCTACACCAACAGCAACAGCATAAGTGTTATTCATTCATTCATTCAGGTTTTCATTCATTCATTTTCGCATGTCTCAATACTCATACACAACTTCATTCAATCGTTCTTTCTTTCATTCATTCATCCAGCCATCCATCCATTCATTCATTCATCCATCCATCCATCCATCTATCCATCCTTTCATTCACGTATTCATTTGTTCATACATTCATTCATTCATTCACGCATATTTTTCCCCTACTCCTGTATTCATTCATTCATGCATTAATTAAATCATTCATTCACGCATATTTTTAATCATTCAATCACACATTAATATATTTACTGAATTAATATATGAGTAGTTGAGTGAGTGGGTGAATAATGAATAAATAAATCACCATTATTCACGTTAAATAATCATCATCATCATCATCATCTTATCCGCTCATCAGTGGAATGGGTCAGATCCGCCAACAAACAATCCGCCTGTCAGTAGAATACGTCTGGTCGACGGTCTGCTTGCTTGTCCGAACACTAAAAGTAGCACTCAAATATTATATGAAAAGTAGCATTCAAATATTATATGATTTAATAATCGGATATATATATGTCATAGTAACAAATCAAATATCTCATAAAGGTATAACACAGACTGATTAACAAAGTATTAGTGATGATATCTAGACTAAAGCACAACATCATTAGAATGCTTTGGATACATACGTGCGTTAATAAAGATTTAATTCAATGTGACAAATATATAACACAGGATAACCCATTAAAGTTATTCAACTTATTTCCAAGGTCATCGGAAATTTTCTGAAAAAAATGAAGCGAGCGAGCGAAAAAAAATAATTTTTTTTTTTGTTTTCCTTCATAATTGGAGCGAGCGACAGGCGATCTGGTAATTTTTTTTATATTTTTGCACCTAAACATGGTACAAATGCCACATGAACATAAAAAAAGAAATGTCTATACAATGCCATTACTTTATTCCTGAATAAAAACTGCCCCATGGCTTAAATGAAAGCAAAAATTCATGCAATGAATGTCAGAGACTTGACCAATACACCAAAGGTCCTTCCAAACGAGCTACTGCTTAGCTTGTATAGCTAATGTAAGTTTTGATGTTCAACTATTAAAGCAAGTCAATGTACATTTTGTTCGATCAATTTTCTTTAATTGTTCCATCTTTATGATTGAATGCAGTATAATAAATGCTGACTTGCAAGTAAAAAATTGACATTTTAGAATAAAAACATTTTATTCAAACAATCTGATCATCCAATTTATGCCAATTCTCCAAACATAACCCAAATATGTGCACATTTTCTTAAAAAAAGTGAATGAAACTTGCCCTATCACCATACATGCTAAGTTTTTTAAAATGCATTTCAAGGAAATCTGCCTTTAAAAATCTGACCCCAATTTCTCGAAACAACTTAAGCTTAACAGGCTTAAGAAGCTTATTTTGTACAGCAATATTAACCATTGAATAAAACTTAGTTTTTCCTAATTATCAGACATATAACTTCCATAAACTGTTTGAAAACTTGTAAAGACGTAAATATTACACAAAATATAGACGAATAAAAATAGTCAGAATAGCTTAATCCTTTTATAACAGACTTATGTAGTTTCGAGAAATTGGCACCAGGAGATTAGTTAAACAATAAACACTCTGAAAGAAAATCATCTGAAATTCCAGTATTTTAGTCTAAAACCAAAAAGATTTAAATAAAATCACCAAAATTGGAATCATACAAATCGAGAGACTCCTGGAAAATATAGAACATTAATGACAAACTTTGAAAGAAAATCATCTTAAATTCCAGTATTTATGATTAAAATCCACAAAATTTAAATGAAATCACCATAATTGAGATAATAAAAATCCAGACTCTCTTGGAAAAAATAGAACTTGAATGAGCTGCACATTTTTAAGTCAGTAAAATGTTATGAGCTAAACATATACATGTATCACTGATCTATTGTTTTATTCCTTGACAAGTTTGTAAAATGTTTCACCTCTTAACACCAAACATTTATAAAACTAAGGGGACTAGATTTTCAATAAACCTAAACATAATAATCCTGTTCAACATCAAAACTTAATCATTGACTAGAGCCTCATGACTAGAACCATTATACATAAAATGAATGCCACAGAGCATGATATGCTCACAAATGTAAAACATTGTATCAACAGATGACTAAAAACTAAGCAATGACAATTACAATACAATCTGTCAGAATTAAATTTAACTGTTGTACACAATCAAGAATGTGAAGTAATTAATTACACTGCAGTTGAGTTAAATGTTTTTACATCCTTCTCTTCTTAATGAATTTCTTTCCCCAAGTTTTTGCAACACGGCCATTTCCATGGCATAATTTACATAGTGGACGCACTTTGGAGAATTTTGTGTACATATCCTGAATGTAGACATGATTGTCATCCAATAGTTAATCTTCAGTTCCACAATAACAACATACTGGTGGCACAACTTTGCTGAAACCTGAACTGTAATACGCAATTTCAACATCTGACGTGCAGTAACTCGCCCTCAGTGTGACCAGACCTGAATCATCTGCCATGGGATCACCACAGACGTACAGATTCTCCTCTTTCATCCTTCGAAGTAGAGCATCCTGCATGAGAACAATAACAACTAAGAAAAAAGACCTGGATCTAACAGAAACCAGCAGAATAATGTCACTATATTGTCACCTGTCACAAAAACATACGCCTGGTAAATCTATGCTTACCATACAAGACGACCCGGGTTAGATTACTGGCCTGGGCGCATGTGTTTTGTTGGTGGTAACCAAGCCAGAGAAGTGGGTTTTCTCCAGGTACTGTGGTTTTCCCAAAACACATCACAATCCACACTCTTGCGCAACATCATTCCAACTTAGTGACTTAGTATATGTACTAAATCTCAATAAATAAAACTAAAAGTCAGTGGGTCAGTCAGTATTAATACAGCCAGGCCCAAAAGGGGCATAACAAAAACAAGTGCACATTTATAACTTTACAAATGTTGTTTTCAATTTTTTTTAACAGGTATACAAAATTGTTCTTATGTAAATCCATTCCATTGAACTAACCAGTATAAACACATTTTTCTTTACTATGGTTACCTGTTCTCTGTCTGTTTTACTTGGACTGTACACAACCCTGGGTTTACGGCATTCGGCACACCTGACCACATCACGAGCCTTAGTAGCCTGGACATCAATATAAACACATGTAAATGACTAGTTTTCCTTCAGGCAATAAGAAACAACCATTTGGTTAAAGACAACATACAAGTATTTTGCTTGAAAAATAAAACTGTAAAACACCTTTAGAATTTAGGGAATGGAATTGCATGGTTTTATAAATACAACAGTTTTGTTTGTAAATGAAATTCATTTCTGTTATTCTAAAGCATAAAGAACAAGAGCTGTCACAGTATGTGACGAATGCCCCCCAAATGTGACATTGACCTACGAACAAGGTCAGTACATGAAAAGTTGATCTTGCCTTTACGTGTCAAATACATATGGCAAGTTATTTCAAATTGCCTCTGAACATAAAAAAATACCACCCATACTTGACAACCTACACTGTTATGTCCTTATATTCAGAATTCCCTTGTGAATAAACATTGTATCTTTCACCTTAGAGGAAGGGACATGGGTCTTGCACAAGACACATTGTCTTCGTATGTGGAACACATGTAGCAAGTGATTTTAAAATCTGTCCATACAAGGGAAAGTTACAGCCCGGACACGACAACCTATACTCTATGTCCTTATATGCAGCACTCCATTGTGAATAAACACTAAGTGTGACCTTGACCTTTGAGGTAGGGACACGGGTCTTGCACGTGACACGTCGTCTTGGTATGTGGAACACATGTGGCAAGTTATTTTAAAATCTGTCCATACAAGAGAAAGTTACAGCCCGGACACGACAACCTATACTCTATGTCCTTATATGCAGCACTCCATTCTGAATAAACACTAAGTGTGACCTTGACCTTTGAGGTAGGGACACGGGTCTTGCACGCGACACGTCGTCTTGGTAAGTGGAACACATGTGGCAAGTTATTTTAAAATCTGTCCATACAAGGGAAAGTTACAGCCCAGACACGACAACCTATACTCTATGTCCTTATATGCAGCACTCCATTGTGAATAAACACTAAGTGTGACCTTGACCTTTGAGGTAGGGACACGGGTTTTGCACGCGACACGTCGTCTTGGTATGTGGAACACATGTGGCAAGTTATTTTAAAAACTGTCCATACAAGGGAAAGTTACAGCCCGGACACGACAACCTATACTCTATGTCCTTATATGCAGCACTCCATTGTGAATAAACACTAAGTGTGACCTTGAATTTAGAGGTAGGGACACGGGTTTTGCACGCAACACGTCGTCTTAGTATGTAGAACACATGTGGCAAGTTATTTTAAAATCTGTCCATACAAGAGAAAGTTACAGCCCGGACACGACAACCTATACTCTATGTCCTTATATGCAGCACTCCATTGTGAATAAACACTAAGTGTGACCTTGACCTTTGAGGTAGGGACACGGGTCTTGCACAAGACACGTCGTCTTGGTATGTGGTACACATGTGGCAAGTTATTTTAAAATCTGTCCATACAAGAGAAAGTTACAGCCTGGACACGACAACCTATACTCTATATCCTTATATGCAGCACTCCATTGTGAATAAACACTAAGTGTGACCTTGACCTTTGAGGTAGGGACACGAGTCTTGCACGCCACACGTTGTCTTGGTATGTGGAACACATGTGGCAAGTTATTTTAAAATCTGTCCATACAAGGGAAAGTTACAGACCCGGACGGACGGACAGACGGACGGTGCGATTTTAATATGCCCACCTTCGGGGGCATAAAAAGTGAATATTTTATACATGAGGATCTTAAACCCGTGAACTCAGAACAAGGCATGCATAAAATTTGATGCCTTTCAAACCTCGATAACTTTACAGTCAGTGATATATATTGTAACATATGACATGATACACTTTTAAGTTTTACATTGTAGTTTTCCTTTACAGCCAAACAAGTTTCTTGTCAGTTGCTACTAGCTGGTAAAATACCTTTAGAATTTCTCTATTCTTCTTGTCCTGTTCAACAGCTTCATCATCGAAGTCCGTGCTTCTAGCTGAGGGACGGAATTTATCAACAGTCAAAGGTTTTCCGTACACCTTTACCAATAAACAAGTTAGAATTAGTCAAATACTTTCTCAGTAAAACACTTGTGACAATACAAAAACTGTTAGAATTTCAAACTTCTTCAGATAGTATAGATACTGAAATATTGCTATTGTCTCCCATTTATTAAGGCTTTTTATGTGTCTCATTATCTACAATGCTCAAGTTTTGACTATAGTTGCTCCAAAATCAAATTCTAAGAGCCTACACAATGAGCTGTGGTACTTAAAACTAAAACCTTAAAAGCATGTGTAAACAAGAGATGTTTGTCAAACATTATGCCCCCCCTGAGCGCCATGTTGTCATGATTAAATGGACAATTGAATGAAATATGCATGGACCGAAATGACAGCTGATTTGTTGCTGTTTTAAGATTATGACCATTAAAGTGTGAGGATAAAGTGTGTTATGACCGTCATGACCTTTGACTCTATGAACTCAAAATCCAGAGTCATCAGCTGGTCACCAGAAACCTAAATGTCAAGTTTGAGGGCCATGGGTGCAGGCATTGTCAAGTTATCACAAGACAAGTTTTTTTCGTTCAAGGTCACTGTGACCTTGACCTTTGACCTGTTGACACCTTAAATCATAAGGGGTCATCTACAAGTCAGATGCAACTCCAAGTCAAGTTTGAAGGCCATGGGTTCGGGCATTGTTGAGTTATCACTCTGACAACCTTTTACCATTCAAAATCACTGTGACCTTGACCTATGGCTCTATGAATCCTAAACTCAATAAGGGTGATCTACTGGTCAGGCTTAACATCCATGTCAAGTTTAATGATCATAGGTTCAGGCATTGTTGAGAAATCAGTGGGGGAAGATTTGTTAACTTTTTTGCGTTAAAGGTTACTGTGACATTGACCTTGGCCTGATGACCCCCAAAGTCGATAGGGGTCATATACTGGGCAGGCCCAACCTTCATGTCAAGTTTGATGACCATAGGTCCAAGAATTGTCGAGTTTGCTTTCAAGGTCACTGTGACCTTGACCTTTGACCCCTAAAATCAATAGGGGTCATCTACTGGTCAGGCCCAACCTCCATGTCAAGTTTGAGGGCCATGGGTGCAGGCATTGTTGAGTTATCACTTGGACAACCTTTTATCATTCAAGGTCACTGTGACCTTGACCTTTGGCCCAATGACCCCTAAAATTAATAGGGACACTCTTCTGGCCAGGCTCAATCTCCAAATCAAGTTTGAGGGCCATCGCATTGTTGAGTTATCACTCGGACAACCTTTTACCATTCCAGGTCACTGTGACCTTGACCTTTGGCCAGATGACCCCCAAAAACCATAGGGGTCATCTCCTGGTCAGGCCAATTCTCCAAGTCAAATTTGAGGGCCATGGCTGCAGGGATTGTTGAGTTATCTATCGGACAACCTTTTACCATTCAAGGTCACTGTGACCTTGACCTTTGGCCCAATGACCCCAAAAAACAATAGGGGTCATCTTCTGGTCAGGCCCAACCTCCAAGTCAAGTTTGAGGGCCATGGGTGCAGGCATTGTTGAGTTATCACATGAACAACCTTTTATCATTAAAGGTCACTGTGACCTTGACCTTTGACCCATTGAGCCCAAAAAACAATAGGGGTCAGCTACTGGTCAGGCCCAACCTCCAAGTCAAGTTTGAGGGCCATGGGTGCAGGCATTGTCACGTTATCACTCGGACAACCTTTTACCATTCAAGGTCACTGTGACCTTGACCTTTGGCCTGATGACCCCCAAAAACATTAGGGGTCAACTACTGGTCAGGCCCAACCTCCAAGTCAAGTTTGAGGGCCATGGGTGAAGGCATTGTCACGTTATCACTCGGACAACCTTTTACCATTCAAGGTCACTGTGACCTTGACCTTTGGCCTGATGACCCCCCAAAACAATAGGGGTCAACTACTGGTCAGGCCCAACCTCCAAGTCAAGTTTGAGGGCCATGGGTGCAGGCATTGTCACGTTATCACTCGGACAACCTTTTACCATTCAAGGTCACTGTGACCTTGACCTTTGGCCTGATGACCCCCAAAAACAATAGGGGTCAACTACTGGTCAGGCCCAACCTCCATGTCAAGTTTGAGGGCCATGGGTGCAGGCATTGTTGAGTTATCACTCGGACAAGCTTTAAAATTATTTTACCATTAAAGGTCACTGTGACCTTGACCGTTGACCCGATGACCCCCAAAATCAATAGGGGTCATCTACTGGTCAGCCCCAACCTTCATGTGAAGTGTGATGACCATACGTCCAGGGATTGTTGAGTTATCACTCGGACAAGCTTTGGTCTACCGACGGACCGACCGACCGACCGACATGCCTGTGCAAAGCAATATACCCCTCTTCTTCGAAGGGGGGCATAATTAAACAAATAAACAATGCTATTTTTCTTTCTTTAACCACACATTTTAAACTTAATGTGAAAGATTATTTTCAACAATGGAAAAATATTCCCTGTTACTATTTAGACTATTATAGAGTAATGTTTTACAAAACATTTTACCTCCTTAAATGGCAAATAATGTGCCCCACTTGCATCTGGTGTTGGCTCCGGCAAGAACGACAGCTTTTGTACATCGTCACATTACGTACTGGATTGTTGGTACAATACTTGCAGTCCCTGTCAGTACATTTCATCAGCTGGAAGCAGTAGTGTGATGATTTCCCATGAGATGACAGGAACATCTGAAAAATTGTAGCAGAAATTTACATTATCATTTTACAAATAATATACATTCATGACTTGTAAAATACAAAATTCAGAAATAAGTTTTAAAAAAGGCACCTCAGTTTCAAATCTTTGCAAGAAAGTGTTTTTAAACTGTTATTTAGCATCATGCTTCATAATTATACAATTAAATTAGTTTGTCTTTAGACATTGACTACCTGAAGAGGACCATCATTCTTGAAGTCTTTACTTTTGCTGCTGGAGCTAAATGATGTCCTTGCAGAGCCAGTAGCAATCTTTACAATGTCTAGGTTTCTTTCAATGTCTTCTTCGGTAGCTCCTGCATAAACTTTAAGCTTCTCTCCCTTGAGTTTCATTCTTTCAAACCGCTTGTTGACTGTTTCTATAGTAGGCTTAATACTGGACTGAAAGGCTTCTTTCAATGCTGGATGAATTTCAGCCTGATTTCTAACTGCTGCCAAGGAGGCTTTTCCCTTTACCATTTTTTCAAACTGTTCAGGCATTTTCTCCCTTCTTAAAGACACATGTTGGAGAGATAAGTTAAGAATGCTCATACACCTCTCCGCCGGATTCATCCAACTATGATTTGGAGCAGTGCGAATTGCTATTAAGCAGTCAAAATCAAGTGTAAGGAATATTTCCAGCAATGACGTCTTAACAGAGTCATATGTGAGGCGATGGTCTGGTCCACCATCTGTCAGAATACACAATACAGAGTGGTCCAAATCTAGCGAATTTTCAGAGTAATTTTCTTGAAGCAATCTTGTCAGTTCTATTGCATGACGGAAAGGTGCCGATGGTTCAAATACTTTATCCTTTGATGACACAAAAACATGACCTTTGAAGAAACTATCGCTTGGATTTTCTGGAATGTCTGATACTAGTACCACTGACGGTACAATACCTCCAATGTGGAAGTCATGGTCAGAGGCCACAAGTCTTGGACCATCATTTTGAGTTAGAACCTTGTTATGTCCCCTAACACCTGTAGAAATCGGAACACTTGGCTCTCCAATGGGAACGATAGCTTTGTCATCTAAACAAAGTGTGTATTGTCTCTGAACATGACACAGAAATGCTTCATGTACTTGTAATATGCTGCAACATAGTGTGCATCTTGATGGTGCACCCTAGCTAACCTTGTCTGTACCCTAAATTTCACATTTAGACGGGATGAATATTTCAAAGCTGCCTGTGAGAACTGGTTGGCTGGAGTGAACTGCAGTCTGAGACTCTCAGTACTTGGAACTGGTGTATCATCGGGTAACCTTTCCATAATTTCTTCTCTTAAATCTTCAATTGAAATACTTTACGGCATGTACAGCTCATCAGTTTTACGTCTTTCATGAACATGCATAATTTGTTCATCAAAGTATTTTCCCGCTTCATCATACTCTGAAGTTATCATACTTTGTGTCACTACCGTTCATTGCTCTCATATCCAGAATTAACTTGAGGTCATCACTTCCAAAAACAATTTCTGCTACTCTTTCATTCATATTTTTCTGCTCACTATTTTCAGCAGTTGTTTCAAATCCTGAGACATCAAAAAACATATTTCTCAACACCGATTTGGGACATTTTACATAGTCAATATACTTGTTAATGAAATCTCTTCGCATGTGACGAGATGAAAATTTGACCAACGATTCAGTTATACTACTGATAATACGACCATTCTTTTCAAACCTTTCTTGTGAGTCTGTGTCTAATACTCTCCAGATAAAATTTAATGTCCCCACACATCCTCCGTATGCTACACGATAAAGCATTACAGGCTTTGAGATCTTTAGCTTCTTAACATATTCCCTTCTCTTATATCTGTTTGATGGGAAGAAATCATCAAGGTCAACATATTCATACTCTCCTTGTTTACTCATGTACTCATCAAGGTCAGCATACACATCATCCACATTGCCCGGCAATATGTACTGACAGGAAGTTTCATGACCATTAGCATTTCCTTCATCAGATGGATCTAAGGTTCTCGATTTTTCTTGAAGTTTTTTGTTTTTAATCAAGCTTTCATTATACTTGGCCAATGTTGCATTAAGATCCTCAATGTAACAGTTTAAAGTTTAATTTTTGTCGGATGCCATTGAAGGCATGCCAGCGACATCAGCCAGGTCGCTACAAATTTCAGACAGCCTCTCTGTTTTGATTACCGGAGGTGTATGATGGTGCTTAGAAAACTGATTATAGTGCAGAAATTTTTCAAACACTGATGGGATAGGACAGCCTTTATCTTTAAATCTTGAATGAACATGATCTTTATACCATAATGCATCTGCTAGCTTTCTCAGTGCTTTTTGACCTGATGAAATTAAATCCACTGTCCATCCACACCCTAATTCATCTACAAAATCCATGAGATCAGTATACAGTTTCTGTGGCCCACTGAGCTTTCCATTTACAGGTATCGGTTTATCAGGAAGAACATGGCGTTTCTGACTGTGCATAAGTACATTAAATGCATTCAATTGATCATTGTTGTTTTTGTCAGGCTCAGTTCATGTGAAATCAACATATCTATAGTTTAAATCATCCATCACATCATAAATGTTCATATCACTTTGGACAATAATTCCGTCATCATTGGCATGCTTCGAGTTCTCGAATATTCTTATTGAGGTAAGCGATTCAGGGGTATAGTTTAACTTGGCAAGTGTGTTTGCTTTTGTAAATATGTCAATAAATTTATCAATCTGTTTGTACCGCAAGCCGCCTGCTCCCCACTTTTCCGGGATTTATGCACGTGATAACAATTTTCATGGAGGCTACCATCTTTCTTCTGGATACATTCGATTGACCGATGTACCGCTAATCGATTATAGGTTACAAAGCACTAAAATGTGAAAAACGTCGGCGATTTGTGTTCGATACGACGGAAAAATGCCCGCTCCAAAAAATACATTTTGACATATTTTTAATGATGCGGGCGGAAGGCAAATTGATTTTTTTTTTTTTTTTTTTTATATTGAAAAGAAATCGTGCGGGAAATCAGATGACCTAGAAATCAATTTGGTGTGGCCTAAGCATAATATGACAAAAATCTTAGAACTGATATGCAAGATTAAATGAATAACAATTAATAAAATAGGAAATCTTCCATTTCTGCACATTTCATACCAACAATGAGATGTGATTTCACTTCTTTTTAAAAAGTATTCTTATTTTTCAATTCTTTTAACTTTATTGGAAGACTGTTCCAGTCCTGGATTGCTTGATAAAAGAAAGTATTTAATATAAAACTGTCAGCCTGTGGCACTTCAAAATTTCCAGCACTATGTCTACTGTTGTAAGAATGTGTGGATGAGACTAAAGTAAAATGTTCATGTAAGTATAACGGGCATTTGCTATTAAAGATTTTATGTACATGGTTTAGTCGTAGTTGCTTTATCCTATTTTCTATATTAAGCCATCCATTATCACTGAAAGCCGAGACTTTCAGGGAAGTTCTACAATAATAGCCATAAATAAATCTGACAACTTTGTTCTGAGTGACCTGTAATTTGTTCTTGAATTGTTTAGATATACCACTGTACCAAGATGCCGATGCATTGTCAAAATGACATTGTATTAAGGAGTTACATAACAATATTCTTAGATTCATATCTAAAAAACGATTTTGTCTAAATAAATTTTTTAACCTAGAATTAACTTTACTGACAATATTAATTGTTAACAATAGATGCAGCACTGAGATCATTGTCCAGTATACTTTCAAGATTCCAAGATATTTAACAGATTGTTTAGGTTTTATGATATGGCCATTGCAGTTTACATTAAAGCTATCAACTTTTGTTAGTTTCCTTTTAGACCCAAATAAAATACATTCTGTTTTTCCAAGATGCAAAGACAGTTTGTTGTCAACTAACCACTTACTACAGTCTTTGTTCATTACTAATAACAGACGGATCTTTGTGTGAGAAAAGGATAGCACTATCATCTGCATATAATACCAATTTACATTTTTCACTTATGCTTATACTCATATCATTGACATAGTATAAAAACAGCAACGGTCCAAGTATGCTTCCTTGAGGAACGCCACAAGAGATGTTCATGAATTCAGACGTTGTATTATTTACATTGACAACTTGTTTACGTCCAGATAAATGTGATTGAAACCACTCAATTGAATCCACACCAATTTATTTTAACTTCTGACATAGAATTTTGTGATCTACGGTATCAAACGCCTTTTGAAGATCCAGCATAATCATTCCTGTATATAGACCTTTGGAATTTTGTTCTTTTATATGGTCGGTTAAATGAATTAGGCAGGAGTCAGTTGAATAGTTACATCTAAAACCACTCTAAGTTCGTATAATAATCCATGTTTAACAAGAAAAGATTCTAGTTGGTTGTATACAACTCTTTCTAAGATTTTTGAAACTATACATAGTATGCTTACAGGTCGATAGTTTGAAACATCAGATCTGTTGTTTTTCTTAAACAATGGTTTAACTTAAGCATTTTTGAGTTCAGATGGTACAATGTTACTTGTGATAGAGCTGTTTATCAGAAATGTTACTGGTATCTTTAAAAATGGTGCAGCATCTTTTAAAAATCTTGCAGGAATGTTATCTAACCCTGTGCTTTTTGAACAATTTAGTTTACATAGTTCCTTGTAAATGTATTCTTCACTAACAGTGTGAAGTTTAAATTTAACAGAGTCAGGATTTCTATCTTTATAAAATCATTTAAAACAGTCAGACTCATAGTTAAACAAATTGAAGGGCAAAGGTAGTTTTTTTTACTGAAGTTGAGGCTACAGTAGTAAAAAAAGTATTAAAGTGATTTGCAATCTTACATGGTTCAAAACAATTTTCATCATAATCTTAAATGGAAATTCTATATTGAAGCAAAGATCCATAATTTCCAATTGTAAGTATGCAAGATGTAGTTATCCATCTTGGTTATTTAAGTAGTCGTGATGGCTGTGAAGCTATGATGTTTAAATGTAATAAATAATAAACTGTTACTGAGATATGGACCTGATGTTGCACACAAAACCTTAACCAATTTGAAATGCCAACCCCAGGGCAAGAATAACATCTCATTTTTTTCTTTAAGTCAAACTAAAAACTGTTTAAACAACAGACTGTGATCACCAGCGAGAAAAAATCATGAAAGAAAGTTGGTTTTCGTATTCAATTTACCTTGCGGCGGCCCTTCAGCATGTTCAGAGACGACTGTGGATGGGGCAACTGTTCCACTGTTCCCTACAGCATCTGAAACACACAGTTAAATTGAATGTACACTATTAAAAACTCATTAAAGCTAAAAGCTTCACACAAATATACTATTATTCAGGTACAAAAATAACACATGCAATCATTTACTAAATAGATGCTTACAACACCAAATTACAAACAAGATCTAGATGTATAAATCAACATGTGTTTGTCATTCCGAGAAACAATGTCTCCGCAGTGACACCCAATAAATGATAAAATAATCCAGACTCAATGAATCTATTAATTGAGAACAAGCTCAAGTTTTACTAAATTAAGCTTAACAAACAAACATTTATAGGTTTAATTTCAACACACACACAATTAATTATAAACTTTTAGCATACATAAATGTTCTCGTTTCCTCTCATATGTACACTCAGTACTGGTGAGTTTGACCAAGGAAACCGACTGAAGTGTGTTTAAAATAAGCTGTTGGCTTTTACACAATCTGAGCTTTTACACTATCAGGCTTAAATAAATTAGTATGAACTAATCAGCACTTCAGTTTACCATGACAAGCATGTTTCAAGACTTCTGCTGATTCACTGAGGGCATCTTCAGATGGTTCTGGGACCTCTGTAGTTTCTGCAACTATATGACCATCTTTAACAGCATCTGAAATGCATTGAAATCCTATACCACGCGCAGACCTACAATGTCACAATGCTATTATGAGATATAAAAGTATTTGTCTGATGTTCGCAAACATAGGTTTCAGGAGTTGCAAGATCATTTTACAATTTAAATTTTAAGTTACATACAGTCATTCCAAGATACACTTTTAACACAGCAACACATCATTATTATTACACTTTTGACATAGAGAGCGAACTTTCACAGTTGGTAAAACATCCGAAGACAAAGCCTCCTGCAAAACACTCTCTCCTAAAAGAGACCACCCCAGTCTCCTTAAAGAAAAACATTGCTCAAAGACAAACTCTTTGAAACAGAGACTATCAAAAATAGAGCACTATGGCCTAAACCAACCAATTCATCTAAAAGACAACACAATTGTGTACACTACTTTTAAAAGATACACTCCATCTAAAAGAAAACACAATTTTTATACACTACTTTTAAAAGATACACTCCATCTAAAAGAAACACAATTTTTATACACTACTTTTAAAAGATACACTATCTGCCAAAGGATATACCCTCCAAAGTGTCTTTCTCATTAATGAAACACTTTTGCCAAAAAGAGAACTTTCACAGTTTGTAAATATGCCTCCTGTAAAAAAGACTCTCTTCAAAAGAAACTGTATCTCATGGATAAACAAAGTGATATTCCATCAGTGGCTCTAGCAATTAATATGTGCAATACCCTTTGGGTTCATGGAAACGAGCTGGTCCGGTCAATTATTGCAAACAAAATAATTGCCCTCAGATTCGTTGCAGAAGAAAACTTCTTTAGTGCCAATCTGGTGTACAGTCCCTTTAATGAAACCGACTCACTTTTTATTTCTTTTGCCTTGAGTGTAAATGTTAAAATGTCAAAACTATATAAGAAAATAATGTATTATTAATTTATATTATGTATTATTAGATTTACCATGACATACTCAAACATCAATGTTCTTCGGTTAAGCACTGTCAACTGGCCAAATTTCAACCAGATAGCTGTATAATTAATTCCAAAATCCAAATGTCACTGGTATACGTTACATTCCCGAAATAAGAAAAAAAAAATTATCTATAGAAAGATAATTATGTTTCAAACATCAGAGGAAGGCTCCTAAAGAGATAACTCGGCTGTGCAGATAACTGCATCCACAAGCTCTCAAAGGAGTCCTCCAAGATGAGGATTAACCAAAAGATCAGCAGCCCCTTAAATAAACAAAGTGATATTACATCAGTGGCTCTAGCAATTAATATGTGCAATACCCTTTGGGTTCATGGAAATGAGCTGGTCCTGTCAATTATTGCAAACAAAATAAATGCCCTCAGATTCGTTGCAGAAGAAAACTTCTTTAGTGCCAATCTGGTGTACAGTCCCTTTATTGAAACCGACTCACTTTTTATTTCTTTTGCCTTGAGTGTAAATGTTAAAATGTCAAAACTATATAAGAAAATAATGTATAATTAAATTATATTATGTATTATTAGATTGACAATTTCATACTCAAACATCAATATTCTTCGGTTAAGCACTGTCAACTGGCCAAATTTCAACCAGATAGCTGTATAATTCCAAAATCCAAATGTCACTGGTATACGTTACATTCCCGAAATAAGAAAAAAAACGCTATCTATAGAAAGATAATTATGTTTCAAACATCAGAGGAAGGCTCCTAAAGAGATAACTCGGCTGTGCAGATAACTGCATCCACAAGCTCTCAAAGGAGTCCTCCAAGATGAGGATTAACCAAAAGATCAGCAGCCCCTTAAATAAACAAAGTGATATTCCATCAGTGGCTCTAGCAATTAATATGTGCAATACCCTTTGGGTTCATGGAAACGAGCTGGTCCTGTCAATTATTGCAAACAAAATAATTGCCCTCAGATTCGTTGCAGAAGAAAACTTCTTTAGTGCCAATCTTGTGTACAGTCCCTTTAATGAAACCGACTCACTTTTTATTTCTTTTGCCTAGAGTGTAAATGTTAAAATGTCAAAACTATATAAGAAAATAATGTATAATTAAATTATATTATGTATTATTAGATTTACAATTTCATACTCAAACATCAATATTCTTCGGTTAAGCACTGTCAACTGGCCAAATTTCAACCAGATAGCTGTATAATTCCAAAATCCAAATGTCACTGGTATACGTTACATTCCCGAAATAAGAAAAAAAACGCTATCTATAGAAAGATAATTATGTTTCAAACATCAGAGGAAGGCTCCTAAAGAGATAACTCGGCTGTGCAGATAACTGCATCCACAAGCTCTCAAAGGAGTCCTCCAAGATGAGGATTAACCAAAAGATTAGCAGCCCCTTAAATAAACAAAGTGATTTTCCATCAGTGGCTCTAGCAATTAATATGTGCAATACCCTTTGGGTTCATGGAAATGAGCTGGTCCTGTCAATTATTGCAAACAAAATAATTGCCCTCAGATTCGTTGCAGAAGAAAACTTCTTTAGTGCCAATCTGGTGTACAGTCCCTTTATTGAAACCGACTCACTTTTTATTTCTTTTGCCTTGAGTGTAAATGTTAAAATGTCAAAACTATATAAGAAAATAATGTATAATTAAATTATATTATGTATTATTAGATTTACCATGACATACTCAAACATCAATGTTCTTCGGTTAAGCACTGTCAACTGGCCAAATTTCAACCAGATAGCTGAATAATTCCAAAATCCAAATGTCACTGGTATACGTTACATTCCCGAAATAAGAAAAAAAAACGCTATCTATAGAAAGATAATTATGTTTCAAACATCAGAGGAAGGCTCCTAAAGAGATAACTCGGCTGTGCAGATAACTGCATCCACAAGCTCTCAAAGGAGTCCTCCAAGATGAGGATTAACCAAAAGATCAGCAGCCCCTTAAATAAACAAAGTGATATTCCATCAGTGGCTCTTGCAATTAATATGTGCAATACCCTTTGGGTTCATGGAAACGAGCTGGTCCTGTCAATTATTGCAAACAAAATAATTGCCCTCAGATTCGTTGCAGAAGAAAACTTCTTTAGTGCCAATCTTGTGTACAGTCCCTTTAATGAAATCAACTCACTTTTTATTTCTTTTGCCTAGAGTGTAAATGTTAAAATGTCAAAACTATATAAGAAAATAATGTATAATTAAATTATATTATGTATTATTAGATTTACAATTTCATACTCAAACATCAATATTCTTCGGTTAAGCACCGTCAACTGGCCAAATTTCAACCAGATAGCTGTATAATTCCAAAATCCAAATGTCACTGGTATACGTTACATTCCCGAAATAAGAAAAAATGGCGTTAAAAAATGTTTTTTGCCAATCTGGTGTACATTTTTCGGGCGTTAATGTTAAAATGTCAAAACTATATAAGAAAATAATGTATTATTTATTTATATTATGTATCATTAGATTTACAATTTCATACTCAAACATCAATATTCTTCGGTTAAGCATGGTCAACTGGCCAAATTTCAACCAGATAGCTGTATAATTCCAAAATCCAAATGTCACTGGTATACGTAACATTCCCGAAATAAGAAAAAAAAACGCTATCTATAGAAAGATAATTATGTTTCAAACATCAGAGGAAGGCTCCTAAAGAGATAACTCGGCTGTGCAGATAACTGCATCCACAAGCTCTCAAAGGAGTCCTCCAAGATGAGGATTAACCAAAAGATCAGCAGCCCCTTAAATAAACAAAGTGATATTCCATCAGTGGCTCTAGCAATTAATATGTGCAATACCCTTTGGGTTCATGGAAACGAGCTGGTCCTGTCAATTATTGCAAACAAAATAATTGCCCTGAGATTCGTTGCAGAAGAAAACTTCTTTAGTGCCAATCTTGTGTACAGTCCCTTTAATGAAACCGACTCACTTTTTATTTCTTTTGCCTAGAGTGTAAATGTTAAAATGTCAAAACTATATAAGAAAATAATGTATAATTAAATTATATTATGTATTATTAGATTGACAATTTCATACTCAAACATCAATATTCTTCGGTTAAGCACCGTCAACTGGCCAAATTTCAACCAGATAGCTGTATAATTCCAAAATCCAAATGTCACTGGTATACGTTACATTCCCGAAATAAGAAAAAAAAACGCTATCTATAGAAAGATAATTATGTTTCAAACATCAGAGGAAGGCTCCTAAAGAGATAACTCAGCTGTGCAGATAACTGCATCCACAAGCTCTCAAAGGAGTCCTCCAAGATGAGGATTAACCAAAAGATTAGCAGCCCCTTAAATAAACAAAGTGATTTTCCATCAGTGGCTCTAGCAATTAATATGTGCAATACCCTTTGGGTTCATGGAAATGAGCTGGTCCTGTCAATTATTGCAAACAAAATAATTGCCCTTAGATTCGTTGCAGAAGAAAACTTCTTTAGTGCCAATCTGGTGTACATTCCCTTTAATGAAACCGACTCACTTTTTATTTCTTTTGCCTTGAGTGTAAATGTTAAAATGTCAAACTATATAAGAAAATAATGTATTATTAATTTATATTATGTATTATTAGATTTACAATTTCATACTCAAACATCAATATTCTTCGGTTAAGCACTGTCAACTGGCCAAATTTCAACCAGATAGCTGTATAATTCCAAAATCCAAATGTCACTGGTATACGTTACATTCCCGAAATAAGAAAAAAAACGCCATCTATAGAAAGATAATTATGTTTCAAACATCAGAGGAAGGCTCCTAAAGAGATAACTCAGCTTTGCAGATAACTGCATCCACAAGCTCTCAAAGGAGTCCTCCAAGATGAGGATTAACCAAAAGATCAGCAGCCCCATACATAAACAAAGTGATATTCCATCAGTGGCTCTAGCAATTAATATGTGCAATACCCTTTGGGTTCATGGAAACGAGCTGGTCCTGTCAATTATTGCAAACAAAATAATTGCCCTCAGATTCGTTGCAGAAGAAAACTTCTTTAGTGCCAATCTGGTGTACAGTCCCTTTATTGAAACCGACTCACTTTTTATTTCTTTTGCCTTGAGTGTAAATGTTAAAATGTCAAAACTATATAAGAAAATAATGTATAATTAAATTATATTATGTATTATTAGATTGACAATTTCATACTCAAACATCAATATTCTTCGGTTAAGCACCGTCAACTGGCCAAATTTCAACCAGATAGCTGTATAATTCCAAAATCCAAATGTCACTGGTATACGTTACATTCCCGAAATAAGAAAAAAAACGCTATCTATAGAAAGATAATTATGTTTCAAACATCAGAGGAAGGCTCCTAAAGAGATAACTCGGCTGTGCAGATAACTGCATCCACAAGCTCTCAAAGGAGTCCTCCAAGATGAGGATTAACCAAAAGATCAGCAGCCCCTTAAATAAACAAAGTGATATTCCATCAGTGGCTCTAGCAATTAATATGTGCAATACCCTTTGGGTTCATGGAAATGAGCTGGTCCTGTCAATTATTGCAAACAAAATAATTGCCCTGAGATTCGTTGCAGAAGAAAACTTCTTTAGTGCCAATCTGGTGTACAGTCCCTTTAATGAAACCGACTCACTTTTTATTTCTTTTGCTTCGAGTGTAAATGTTAAAATGTCAAAACTATATAAGAAAATAATGTATTATTAATTTATATTATGTATTATTAGATTTACAATTTCATACTCAAACATCAATATTCTTCGGTTAAGCACGGTCAACTGGCCAAATTTCAACCAGATAGCTGTATAATTCCAAAATCCAAATGTCACTGGTATACGTTACATTCCCGAAATAAGAAAAAAAACGCCATCTATAGAAAGATAATTATGTTTCAAACATCAGAGGAAGGCTCCTAAAGAGATAACTCGGCTGTGCAGATAACTGCATCCACAAGCTCTCAAAGGAGTCCTCCAAGATGACGATTAACCAAAAGATCAGCAGCCCTTAAATAAACAAAGTGATATTCCATCAGTGGCTCTAGCAATTAATATGTGCAATACCCTTTGGGTTCATGGAAACGAGCTGGTCCTGTCAATTATAGCAAAGAAAATAATTGCCCTGAGATACGTTGCAGAAGAAAACTTCTTTAGTGCCAATCTGGTGTACAGTCCCTTTTATGAAATCGACTCACTTTTTATTTCTTTTGCCTTGAGTGTAAATGTTAAAATGTCAAAACTATATCAGAAAATAATGTATTATTAATTTATATTATGTATTATTAGATTTACCATAACATACTCAAACATCAATATTCTTCGGTTAAGCACTGTCAACTGGCCAAATTTCAACCAGATAGCTGTATAATTCCAAAATCCAAATATCACTGGTATACGTTACATTCCCGAAAACCCCCCACAAAAAACGTTATCTATAGAAAGATAATTATGTTTCAAACATCAGAGGAAGGCTCCTAAAGAGATAACTCGGCTGTGCAGATAACTGCATCCACAAGCTCTCAAAGGAGTCCTCCAAGATGACGATTAACCAAAAGATCAGCAGCCCCTTAAATAAACAAAGTGATATTCCATCAGTGGCTCTAGCAATTAATATGTGCAATACCCTTTGGGTTCATGGAAATGAGCTGGTCCTGTCAATTATTGCAAATATATATATATATATATATATATATATATATATATATATATACTCAAAAAGCTCCCCGCAATTTTAATATCAAAGGCCATTTTATCTCTACCTTGAGCAAAGCATCTATCTAAAAACTGAATGCACCCTCTTAACTTATGAGATACGTTTTCATATTTCGTTGAGACTGTACTTCGTGCTGTCGTCGAAAGCGGCATCATATTTTGAGCTATCGCACACCAGTGTTAACACAACCTGCATTAAATGTCCCGCTTAAAAAAATGCTTAATATTTTCTTTTTTATATTAACAAAACTCTTTACGGAACACGTGATCACAAATTCCCGTTTTCTTTTAAATCTACAAAACCAACCATCTAGGTTCTTTTCAGGGCTGTATTCTGATTATTGTTTTGCCTCAAACGTCTTTCAATGAAAAAACCTCTTATTATAGAAAATTCGAGCGCAGAGGTTTGCTTATCATTTATATGATGCTTTGAAGAAATAGCGATGCTCATATCAAACGAGAGCAGAAACCTAATTAAAGGAATTTCGATATGTATGGGGTCTGACTTCAGGTTGACCCTGTGCTCGCCAAACGTAGCGCTGGATGTCGATTGGACCGATTGCACCTAGTGGTCCGAGCCTCAGGATTAAATCATTCTGCATTTCTTCAATACTTCAATCGTAGTTATTTGAAAACATAAACTTCATGCATAGAAAGAAAACTGTCTGTTGACAAAGCCTTTACTGCTGAAATAGTAGGCCCAGTGGTCATATTTTTGTAAATAAAGACAGTTGTTATCTACCAATATACCACCACGGCAGATGTTTCCGAGAAAAATGCGTGGATTTGAAAAAAATCTTGCTTCAAGCAGGTACATGGGTCATATAAATGTAAGTGTAGAATAATAGTACATGCCGTTTTTTTGCTAAAGTGAGCAATTCCTACACCGCGCATACAAATGTTTGTACACATAGTAATCGTGTAAAACAACAGCACGAATTACATTCCTTTAAATTTGATACAATAGAATTGTATAAGCATAATATCATGTTCCGATATAGGAAACAACTACACTTAAACAAGATGACAATTAAGCAGCTGCATGAATATATTTATTCAAAACAACAATTTCTTTTCAGGTTATAAATATGTTTTCTTTGCTCTGGAATAACAACACTTGAACATAATCTAATAACAACCGCTGTGTCAGCTTGGTCAATAAACTTTATTGTGATAACGATACGACCTATGTGAACTCTATAAGGGATGTCAATTGAAAATATCGTTCGGACTCGAATATTAAAAGCAATTGATATTGAGAAGAACCAACATTTAAAGACATTATATTGGTCAGTGTTTCAAAAATAAATACTGCTAGAAAAAAACCGTAATCAAATACAGATGTTAATCATCTTGTAATGCTTTTTGGAAAATATTATGTCAAACGTAAAACTCATTCACTTCTTTTGTTTCTAAGTTTCGTGTTTTTTTTTGTTATATTCACAAATAAAAAGAACACTTAATATTTATGAGCGGATTTGCCGCTAATGAGCTCTTTCACGAGATGACACGCCTGTTGTCTGTTAATATGTTAATGGTGTCTAAACTGTAATCATGAAATTTGTTTACCAAAGTTTAACATTCAAGACTTTGTCTTTTAATCCTCGTATCTAATTATATCCTATCCTAAATGCGTTGCTGCCGTTCGGACATGTTTTCCCCCGAACGTGTTCGTTTATTAGTATGTAGATAGTATGGGGCCCGTTTCTATAACGATCTTAGTCGATTGTAGTCGTAAACTGAAATTGTCATAGTGTCATAATTGTGTTAATTTGCTACATATTTGTGTGAATTTGACTCTAGCCAGTATTAAAATGAACACAAAGTTATTTATATAAAGCCAAATCAACTTGTTGACATTTATGACGTGTCTACAGATTTCACATTTTGAAGTTACGACTTAGATCCATTACTGAAACGGGCCCAAGAGAAAACAAACAAGTATATATTGAGCATTACGGACATATTGAGGGAACATGGCGGCGGTATTAACCATGTTTTCAATAACATAATTGCACTAAAAGCACGAAACCATATTGGTATTGCAAAGCTTTTAAACCAATAAAACATATTTTTGTTTTAAATTAAATATCCGAATGGAGTGTTTGTAAACATTTGAATGTCACGTAAACACACAAGTATTAAAGTCGTTTCAAAACACATCAACTTTTAATTAGATAAATGTTGATACGGGATTTGATTAGTTTATAAAATGGGAGTAGAGTTGAATCTGCTATTATTATAATAATGTTTCTAAATGCATTTAAATAATAACAAAATGCCTGAGAGCGGAATAAAACAATTATTTTTTTGAAAATTTGCGCAATAACAGTTTATTCAAATGTTATGCCATAAAACTCGTTTACAGATAATGATATGTAAATTTAAACGTATTATTATGCATATGCATTAATACTTCATGTTACTTGTGTGCCGATGGGAAGGGTTTCTATAAAACACCACTCTCGGGTAGTGATTAATGGAAACCGCTGGTGTCGCGTCAAGTTAAAAGCAAATTTATGCACGACTTTTCACTGAAAGTCAAAAAGAAATCGACATTGATCTAGTCAGGATTTCATCAGTTTCCTGCGATGAAAAAGCTTGCTTTATCAGCATCGGATGTAATTCAACTCGTCATATCTTATATATTACAGCAAGCTTTGAAACTGTTTAACTTCTTCGGGATGATAAAATGGAACAGAATCAAAACGGGAAGTACGCAGTTTGTTTTGTCGCAAATTAAACTGATAAAGGCGCATATGAATATCACTCATTTGCGGTGACAGGTGACCGAATCGGTTGTTCGTATGAACTGTGAGGAAAAGTTTGTATTTCAAGAAAAAAAGTACACTCGAAGAAAAAAGACTGACATTTATCAGAAGGATTTAAATGCAAGTAATATTAATAGCAAAATCGAAATGAAAACGTCATTTATTTTAAAGGACAAGTCGCGAACACATTCGATGGAAAACTGCAGAAGACGCGAATTACACGACAGTTGTATTCCAAACCTTTTATTATGTTCAATGCGTTAAAACTGATTTTAGTTCTATACAGGGGTTGTCTCAGTTGTCCAGGACAAATAGTGTTATTAAGTTTAATTTAATCTAATAACATTTAAATGCACACTACATATAGAGGATCTCAAATGCACGCCGACAGAGAACGCCGCACAATATCCAACGGTATTATCAATTATTATGTATCGATACTTTTGTTGTGGATTGATATATAGTATATAACAAATGTAAAGACAATAAGTACTATTTCCTTTTTCTTGATAATATTACCGATTGATAGCTTGTTATAATATTGAAATGTCATATTAACATGATAAACTTTTCATAAGCGTTTTAGGTCATTCGCCACGATGTAATAAATACACGGTGTACACAGCTGAGGATCGATATTCGGGGTTTGAAGCAATGCCAACATATCCCGTATTCGCCCATCCTCGCCCCACAGGACTTTGCTTACTTCCAACAGCTCAAAGAACAGAGGTCGGAAGTTCGAATCCATTGAGGAACTGATGTCTGCAACATTAGCATTTAAGGGATTTGTCTACTAACTGGTTTGTGAATGTAGTTTATGAACGGATGAAACGCCTTCACATGTGCGTGGTACCTCTGGGAATACCGTTCTGACAATGTACATTATATACTTGCCTTAATCATATACTTATCTTGTCAAGGGGTTTTGGGACGATCGTCGAAGGTATAAACTAATTGTCCAAAGCTGTGTATGTTTTATGCTTTATTTTAAAATTTGACATATTATTAAAGGTATTATTGCAAATAGTGTCTTTTATATCTTTATGTTCGTTAATGCCTTATAATATTATAATTGTATCTTCAAAAGTGATAAGAAGAATTGATAATTATACAGTTCTTGATCAGCGGATAAAATAGTGTGTGCTTAAATCATGTATATAGAAAAACAGTTTTTATTAAATAATGCTGAATGTTCAAATTTTCAAACTCAAGTAAAAGTTGTATGTGGACTACCTCAGCTCGTTTTTTTTGTCAAAGTCCTGGTGTTCTATTAATACAATTGTCAGTATAATGCCAGATGTTTTCTAGATTAATTTGTTATTATAGTAAGATGCAAAGTGTTACTATTCTGACACATACTAAGCTCATCCATTTACATAAAATTAACAAATCATTTGATGGGTGTATATCCTTGTGATAAAGTGTAAGTAGTAATATTTGTATTTCAAATGTTTTTGGTTTCAGCCTTATGGAATGGTACTTTCAAAAACTCTGACATAAGTAGATTAATACAAATAATATCTGTTATATATAATGTAACTTTAAATTGTTTTGCTTGAAGTTGTTTCCTTTATTTGTTGTAAAAGAATTATTATTTTATACAATAAATAGAGAACTAGTAATTGAATTCCTTTTAAACGCTTAACTTATTTTTTTACTAACATTGACGTTTTCATTCGATTTGTGTTGACATTGGATAAGTTTAACTAATTAGACCTCAGTGAACTCCTGTTTCTCTGACCGTTCCATGGCGGTGACCCACACATTTCGTCACCTTAGTGCAAGAACTCAATACTTTTGTTCAGATGTCGGGAAGATTATTGACTCCTTGCATTAAGATATCGATATTGTATGGTAGTCTGTATTGTTTGTACCTTGCGTGTGTTTCGTTCAGTGCCTGTTAATACCGAATTCCGTTAGGGCATCGCCTGTGAATGTGTTGATTTGAAATGCGATACTCAATAGTATGATTATGAAAGCATAAAATCACGAAACTAAGAAAAACTCGACAATACGACAGTTCGATGATGAGATATACTATCGAGTTTTCGAGATAGTACCTACTGTCGCGTTATCATCATCGCACTGTCGCGCTATCAATGTATTACTGTCATGTTATTATAAGTTTTATTATTATCGTACTGTCGCGCTATCATTATCGTACTGTCGCTGTAATATTATCATACTGTCGCGCTATTATTATCGGACTGTCGCGATATCATTATCGTACTGTCGCGCTATTATTATCGTACTGTCGCGTTTTCATTATCGTACTGTCGCGCTATTATTATCGTACTGTCGCGTTATAATCATCGGACTGTCGCGATATCATTATCGTACTGTCACGATATTATTATCGTGCTGTCGTGCTTTCATAATCGTACTGTCACGCTATTGTTACCGTTCTGTCCGTTATCATCATCGTAGTGTCGCGCTATCATTATCGTACTGTCACGTTATTATCATCGAATGGCCGCCTTTTAATTTACGTACTATTTTAGTTTAAAATGTGCGTGTATGCTGCTGTAAAGTATAAAAGCGCTCCCTACTATATTCAATAAAAGGCCTTGTTCCAACGGGACACAACACAACAGACTTTCAACACACAGTGATCTTACGAGTTCAATGTCAGATAATTCGTAATGGACTTGACGCGGATCAAAGTAACATTTTGTAGACAAATATTTTTCCTGTATGTTAACAGGAAAATAGAATTCACACCCTATATTCACTTTCATGATTCATGCTATAACAAAGATGAATCACATAAATAATTTGTCAAATTCTCTTGATTATTCCACTATTGATCGATAAATGCATCAGAGCAAAATCCTTTATTATTTACATACCAAACCAGAGACTCCATACACAATTTGTTAACGAGTCGCATTAAAATAAATAAAAGAGACCAAAAAACCTTTTTTCTTCAGCACCAGGCGCGGACCGAGGAAAATACCTGACGTGTTTTTTTGTTCATATGGCATTATTTTACCCACTCTTATAAACAAACATCAAACAATATTTTTTAATTGAATTTGCAGTAGCTTTACTAAGTAAGTTCTGCATCAGTTTTGATAATTGTGAATAACAGAGCTCTAAATTAAACTATCAAAGATATTTCATCATTGTAGCAAGCTGTGATTTTACATTTCATTTATTTGTAGGCAACATTGGAGGAACACACCTTCCGCAAGGAACTTAAAAATAAACTCGAAATGTGTTATTGAACAACAATTTTCTCCGAGAGCCTATTTATAAAACATTATTGACGCCAGTTTGGGATAGGTCGCAATGTCGTACAATGGAGGATCACGTGATCAAAATGGACCAGCCACATTATTTTTGTAAAATAAAACTATTTTACATACTGTAAATATTGATAAAGAAGCTTTTAATTTAATAATTATTGTTGTTTATATATATTTATTTTATTTTTTTTTTTTTTTTTTTTTTTTTTGGGGGGGGGGGAATAGATTTGAAAAAAAGTTATAAAACACATAATGTTTTAATTAATACAATTAAAATGTATTTTGATAATTAACAATCCGAAAAATTAATGTCAGAAACAATGTCAGAAACATTCACATATTTTTTCAATTCTTTTGTGGTGATTATGAAGTCTTAAAAGGCAAAAGAGGGAAACAAATAGGTAAATGTAGGGTTTTTTATATATTTTTCTTATGAATTCAATGGAAACTAAGTCATTCCGTACCCTAGCCACTACGTACCCTCCAATTTTTGAAATTGTGATTATGGCCTATTAATATGTCTATTAAGAGGTGACACTTAGATAATCTTATTGTAATACAAAACTGCAAATGGAGATCTTTATCCGATAATCATACCTTCAATAGACAATAAATAGCGGATCATTTCATACCGAGATTTGATCTGATGATATTCCGGTATCACTGGAAAGTGATAGTATGCTAATTGCATTTGCTTCCTTTAAGTCATGTTTCAACAACATTCGCGAAGTCTTTGATGCTTTGCATCAAAATTAGTCTCGTGTTACTAAAGAACAAATTATTAAAATTTGCACTTTGATCATAGCATATTTTGTTTGATAACCTCCCTATATATTTCATAGCACATAACAATCCCGATGGTATTATCTAAAATGCACTTACACATCATTGCATCCTAATGATGGATGGCTTAACTTAAACTTAATAAATTGCATCAGATTAATACACAATTTTTTAAAAAAAAAATTGACGAGCTAAGAGCTAAGCAGTCAGACATTCTCCATAATATTATTATTATACTAGATTCTTTTGATAATCTATCACTGCTTGGTTGAAGTACGACGTCCTTGAAATAACTCAAGCAGATGACGTTTGTAAATGGCGTTGAGTAATCTTGGGAAATTTACGAGAAAGAATTGGCCGTCAGCCAGAAATTAAAGTCAATGTGCCATTTACAGGATTCTATCATTTCCTTAACATGCACATTCAGTATAACTAAATCTTATCCAAATATCTTCAGACAACACAAACTTTTATTTGCTTTGAATGGAAGCTTGAGTACCACAGCTGTTATAATTAAGCCTTAGGAACACACAGTTCTGGCCAACTGTAAAAGGAGAACATTTCGAAACAATGAGTACAATGGTAATTTTAGTTAATATTGTTTTAAATATAATAAAGTATCATGATTCAGAGTAACAGAATTGCACTTGTCAATCAAAATCACGGGCAGCAATTACGGAAGCATACAACATAAGTGACTCGCCAAATTGTTCATGAGCCTTGGCTATTAAGTTTTTAACTTACTTAATCCTTTTTACCGCAGGAATGAAAGGGCAATATTAACTCATGAAGGTTGATTCTTGTAAAGCACATAGTACATACATACAATGGCAACTACGGAGACAACATATAGCAGAAAAGAAGAGAACTATTGAAGGGTCAATGAAACAGAGAGCTCACTGGTGATAACTAGTTTACTAGTTTATTACTACTTTACCTCATATTCGTCTCATCATACTCCAATCAATGCACTGAAAGCACTGAAGGCGGCTTTGCTTTCAAACTTTAATATGACACCAATTCTTCAGACAGCATACAAACACATTGAAGCTTGAACTTCGCAGCCTGCTATTCTACTGGTGCAAAATTATTCACTGGAAGGAGCATGAACATTTATTTATTATTAATTAAACGATTTAGCTCCACGTGTTGAATATTAATATTTTGTCCAGTGAATTTGAATTATCACAGATACATTAAGACATGATCAGTGCACTACATATATTTATCTTTGGTACATTTTTTTTTTTTCAAATACTGTTTTCTTAGCGATACTGCATCAGTGATTTTATTACTTCCATGGTTTTAATTGATTTGCAAAATACCAGCCGTTTGAATAAAGGTAATAAAATATGCCATTCTATGATATTGATTTCAGAAGCGAATGTTGAATAATAAACAATAATCATGGACTATCATAGTCATTGGTGTATATCTGTTAAATGCTATGTATGGAAATATACTGTCTTTTCGTTAAAATAGCAATTGTATTGTGCACACTAAACCCAACACTAATAACACTTGTCTAGTCTGGTTAAGTACGATTCTTCTTTCGATCAACATTCGTGTAGTTAACACGACAAAGATGCTTAATCAGAAAAAGTATCTAATATATTAATATAAGATATCTTTGAGTATATAGCTAAAATATTCCAACCGTTATGGGTTAGCCTTGGTGCACAGTGGATACAACACTGAACTGCAATTTTGGCGACACCGGTTCGAACCCGGTCTCCGACTCACTTTTTTTTTGCATTTTGGTATTATTTTTACAATTATTATATCAAAAAGAAAAACATTTTATTAAATAATTGTCCTGAGATTCGTTACAGAAAAAAACGTTTTGGGTGCCAATCTGGTGTACAGTCCCTTTAAAATATACTAATATAAATTTCAAGAACTCAGGTTGATATGAATTAACGTTTACGTACATAACGTGAATGGAACAAACAGGATGCACCCTAATCACTTCTTTGTTAAAACATTAAAGTGTTTAAGATAAAATTACCAACTACATACACTTAGAAGACATAAGTGCACTTTTTTCAAAATGTCGCATACAAATATATCATATCTCGTCCTGCCTAAGAAATCTTAGATGCAAATAATTATTTCATTCGAAGATCCATTTATGTGAACATGTCCACTTATACCTAATCTTGCATGCAAATACTGCTTATGTTGTTATTTTCATGAATAAAAAATAACACTTAATATGAATATATACGAATATTAGACCAACTTTTAATAGAATATGTTTAGGTTACTTACGAAAAACATAATTTATTCTCTGTGGAGTAGCAATTCTCGACCAAAAATGCATTGATGAAATGGGGATTCAGTTTTTTTTTGTAAGCTGGTTTGGCAAATCTTTACTGCTTTTTTAATCCTACATCACATTGACGAACTGAACAGCATATAGCCGCTTCTAGAAACAGTTACTCTGGCTTTCACAAACGAGTCCGGTTCAACTGATGCATATGTAGTTACATAGGGTATTGCACTTTGAGTGGTCTCATCTGTTTGTAACCACGGAATGACAACGAAATTACTCTTAATATATTATACAAAAGTTTCATATAGCCATCATTGTCAGTATGCCATACAACGTAGCTGTAATTTGTCAGTAAAACTCCGAATTGGTCTAAAGGACACAAATCGAGAGCACCGACATTATTAAACGGTATCTACAAGTTTGTCAAACAAATGGCATTGATGAATCTTTTACAGAAATCTCATTATCTAGGATAAAATACACCGCAATGTTGTTATTTCGTACGTTATGGAATATCTGTATACATGATGTCTGAGAAAATGATTCATCCGAACTGTAAAAAATGCTTATGGTGCTTGTTTGTTATGTTTTTACTTTTGGCCGTTGTTTTGATGAAGATATACACGGTTAACTTATTTAAATAAACATTGAAAACAGTCACGCAGGTGTGCCATTTAAAGCAACTACAAGTGGTCGTTGATGTATATATTTGATTTATGAACTAGTTTTCTGTATTACTAGCATCTTACTTACGTGTGTCTTAAGCAAGCACAATTTCTCTTTAAAAGCGTCTGTTTCATAACACATAATTGTAGAGGTTTAATTTGTATATGTTTTACGGCATACACAGCCTTCTTCAGTCTGAAATATTATAATAACGGCATGAATAGAAACCATAAAAAATCCTTAACAACGACTGCGCTTCAAGGATAACTGTAATATAATACGACCCTGCAATGGAAACAATTATGTTCAGTTTCCATTAAATCTATGAAATCTTATAAAGGTAATTGCCCAGTTTCCGGTGCCCGAGTTTTATGTTGAAGACAAAACCTTAAGTACCAGGAAATACACACACTGCCAGACAGATTATAATGTTTTATGGACTATTCTTGTTGTCGTAAAGTGTAATTGAATGGCGGGTATGTGATTTCTTCGGCGGGAAGGGAATGACTTTTGCCGTGTAATTTCAAAAGCAAATTTTAAGTGTTTAGTTTAACAGATGTTGTGACTAGGAGAGCAGTTAACTTCAGAACTTTCAATCTATATAATGTACTTCTTTGAATTTATTTCTGTATATATGTTTTTTTGTTAACAAGTAACAACTTAAATATATTTTCTCGGAACTTGCTGATTGCTATATTCTGTACAACATATTAATAAGAGTATACAACTCGTCCAAAATTGCAATTGTCTGTACAACATACCAATTAGAGTATACAACTCGTCCAAATTGCAATAGTCTGTACAACATATCTATTAGAGTATACAACTCGTCCAAAATTGCAATATTCTGTACAACATATCAAAAGGAGTATACAACTCGTCCATAATAACAATAGTCTGTTCAAAATATTAATCAGAGTATACAACTCGTCCAAAATTGCAGTATTCTCTACAACATATCAATCACAGCATACAACTCGTCCAAAATTGCAATAGTCTGTACAACATATTAATCAGAGTATACAACTCGTCCAAAATGCAATAGTCTGCACAAGATATCAATCAGAGTATACAACTCGTCCAAAATTGCAATAGTATGTACAAATGTACAACATATCAATTAGAGTATACAACTCGTCCAAAATTGCAATAGTCTGTACAACATACCAATTAGAGTATACAACTCGTCCAAAATTGCAATAGTATGTACAACATATCAATTAGAGTATACAACTCGTCCAAAATTGCAATAGTCTGTACAACATATCAAAAAGAGTATACAACTCATCCAAAATTGCAATAGTCTGTACAGCATATCAATTAGAGTATACAACTCGTCCAAAATTGCAATAGTCTGTACAACATATCAATCAGAGTATACAACTCGTCCAAAATTGCAATAGTCTGTACAACATATCAAAAAGAGTATACAGCTCATCCAAAATTGCAATAGTCTGTACAACATATCAATCAGAGTATACAAATCGTCCAAAATTGCAATAGTCTGTACAACATATCAAAAAGAGTATACAACTCGTCCAAAATTGCAATAGTCTGTACAACATATCTATTAGAGTATACAACTCGTCCAAAATTAAATATTCGGATATATCATGTTTTAAAACCTTTCGGTTACTATAGTTTAGCAGAAGATGGCATTGTTTGGTGGTGTTTGGCCAATCAGCAACGCAGGTAGTTCACGTAGGTCGTTTTCGTCATTTTTAACCAGAAAAAGCATAGTATAACAAATTAGCTTCCAAAAGCTTATGATTCTTTGCATACAATCGTTGTATTAATCGACGACTCATTACATATCCTTTATTTATAACATAATTGGTCATAATGAAGGAAATGACCAAGTTTATTCCTATATGCCGAATGGTTATCATCTTAATTGGGTTGCTGGAAAAAAAATGACACATTTTCCGGAATAACATGGGCTTTCCGTCGGAATGTATCGATGTTGTTATGTCAACTTATTTATTAAGTCTAAAGAAGGAACCTTAGGCAAGTTACTGCAGAAGGAAATGGCACGTGTTGCTTCGTATTATAACACTGTTTTGTTCAAGAAGTATCTGGTAGTTTCGATATCACAACATTGAATTGATTTTACATTGCCAAAATCAGAAACCGTCATAGTATGTTGATATGGAAGGATATTTTATGATTTAATTGCTGTTTTAATACCATTTGCCTTCCGTTGTCCGTGAAATACATATTATAATAACCTTTTCTACTAAATACAATTATTGCAATGTGTGCTCGGATACGAACTTATAATACTCTATGGTATTCCTATATAAATTAAAGGAGATTAGCTATATCGAGAAAATAAATGACGGTTTTCACCTGAAAGTCTGACAGCTGCTAAAGCACCAGGCCCCGATTTCTCGAAAACCATTTTTCATTTATCAAAATTAAATTTAAGTATGTATTTTGGCTTATTGAAATAAGCTAATTAAGCCTGTTAAGCTTCAGAAGTTTCGAGAAATTGGGGCCAGTCAATTGTAATCAAGGCCCCCCAGGTACGGAGGTATACCGGGGATAACAGGGTAAATGGACCGTGTCTTTACCTTTCAGGTAGCCCCGCAGCATCGGGTGAATGCGGTGGTTTTGTCTTCGCGCCAATTATAGCGGGGAATGGGCCTTTCATATGTTCCCTGGGATGCGGGGGCATTTCTCGGGGCGTTTACCAGCAGGTCCACCCCGCAGGGCGGGGATTTTACTCGGGTTGGACTGTACCGGAAGTCGAAGGCCCCGCTATTCCCCGGACCTGGGAGCGTGATTACGAATTAACTGGTGCATGATATTCACATGTTTACGTTTATCAACTTGTGTCTGTTGAATCTGCGCATAGCTTTTCATTTCAGCATCCGATATCAGGAAACAGCCAGCGAGTCACCTATGTTAATACAGAGCTAATTGCTTGGGCTTTAAAAAACAATGTCTAGACACATCAATTATCGAATATCCCTGAGAAAGCGTATTGTCTTACAATTCAAGAATTCGTCACATCACTGGTGACGACATTACACTGTGTATCTTATATAATCTTTGATAAATTACAGTCACTACCGTGTAATAGTGATATACTAATACGGCCATTTCAGTCACTTATGTTTGTGTTTATTAAACAAAGATCACATCGTATTGCCAGTCCATATATGTTAAATTGTATTTGAATGTAAATGCAAGTTAGTTCCTACTCAAGGTGATCTTTTATTTCAATCTGAATACATGGATCAATCACATTTGCATTTATCACATCCACAAATAGGAGCTATCTCGACAACATTGTTTATGTACGGACGAATAAGGATTTGTTGAGAGGTTTTAACTGAACGCTACCTAATGACTTCAAATATACCTATATAATATTTAAATAAAAGTAAATAAAAAGTCATATTCTGCATTAACAAAAAAAAATGAGGTGTTTATACCTGTTTAAGTATTTGTCACCACTTTGAATATGTCTCGCTTCTCAAACTGAATAAATTTCGCTTCCTCAACTGAATAAATCTCGCTCCAACTGGTTAGCTTTTGAATGAAATAAGAATATCAGTAATAATAAAAATATACCTAATGGTATGACGCGTTGCACAAGTGACTACGAACGAAATTGGAATTTCTGCAAACTTTTCGATGCAAACACTTACGTGAAAACATTTTTTATTATTTCATATAATACTTAATATCTTAAAACGGGCCAATTCTTTTGACATCGGGACCCGATCAGATTGAATTGCATGTCCCATGTCATTTGAACATGGACATAGAACAGAAAGACTAACACGAAATAATACAAATAAAACATGACAGTAACAAAAATTGAGCGCCATCGCAAATATTACATTAAGTTTCAAATATTTCTAACTTCAAGCTACAAAACATATTTAATGTGTCGCCAAAACCTTATATTTAAACTTTCACTATAAAATGAATTTATACTTGTTTTCAAATGCTATAACGTAATGAAACATAACTGCATTTTTGTGAGATTGAAGTGAGCATTCGTGCAAATATCTTTATAATAATGCAATTTGATATATTGGTAATCACAGACGACATCAGATACCTGTTAATACGTTCCTATGACGACAAGGATGCACTACATTCTCATATAATCTGTTATTTCTCTTATGACATAATATGGAAAATAACACCAATTAGGAAGTGATTACTCAGTGTTACATGTCTGTTATCCTTTAATTAACACCTGACTGTGAATCAAAGCATGGTTCATCTGTATTGGTTTTGAAGCTGATTTGGTTGTGATTTCAAAAGCAGGCAGAACATTCTGGAATTACTTGGTCTACTGTTTTTGCATTTCTACTTGATGTGGTCACCTAATTGAATACACAGTGGTTACGTTCAACCATTTTTTCTATCGTTGTTTAATGTTAAGAATAAAAGTGGAACTTTCTCCCAATATTTGATGTTGGGGGTCGTGAAGCAATAGAAATCGCGTGCACATTGATCAGATTAATTGAATTTTGATATCTAATAAATTAACTAGTGGTCTCTGACCTACAGTATCTGTAAAATTAGAAGTAAGATAAGTGCGTCGTAGGTGTCGTCGTGTGTGGTCTTCACCGCATCAAATGTATTGACTCCTTAATGGATTACAGTCCTCTCATCTTGCAGGATTATCGATGTGACCAGGATACACATCTTATCGTTAAGTGTCCTCTGTCCTGCGGAAAGGTCTACGTTTTCCCACTGCTGACAAATGTATTCAGGAACAAAACAAGAGAATGCACGTTTTGTGTTGAGATTTTCCCCCTCAATAACTATTAGCAAAAATTGAACATCTGCTTAAAGTCTCGTGATGAACTGAGATGATTAATAACTGGCAAACCGTGCTTTTAAGATTTGTTGTTTATCGATATGCCTATATATATATATATATATATATATATATATATATATATATGATTAAAGCGCATTGGCCGACTACAGCGGCTGTTATTAAGTGTGTTGAAAAGCTTTATTTAGAGAATGAAACGAAAGCAGTTAAGCCAAATATCTATTATCCACGTCATTATTCCATTTTCTTTATTCAAAAATATTCCTCAAGAACACCTCAACCGCTCCCAGACATTTATCTTCAAACGAGCATTTTTCTCCTCCAAGCATTCAGCAAGGGGTTCCTTCCAACGCAACACCATATATCCATTTATTTTTTTTGAATCTCATATTGCATAATAAATAGTAACTTCAACAGAAAGATCATATAAACTTTTACACTTATCTGCCTGAAATAATGCATTGAATCGTCATTGCACCCGCCTTTTTTTCTTAGTCATGAAATGACGTCACATATGTAGTACTTGCAGAGATGTTGTCCAAAACATATTTCATAATGAGGTGACGCAATCACTATGATACATGACGTGTTAAAATAATTAATGATGCGCTGGGGTTACAAAATGGGACGTAGGGTGTTTGCGGTTTAACATAGTGAGAATAAAAAGAAGACTCTACTTTAATACGTTCATTGCAACACTAGTGTGAATTTAAAAGAAAGCGGAAGAACTTTAAATAAAAAAAGGGTGAGGATTCAAGGGGAATAGATAATTATAGATCATTTCGCAAAAAAATGGATGTGTTGACTACAAGACCCTGCCTCCCTTTACTAACTACAAATAGTAAAACGTCCTGAGCTATTATCGGGTTTCATTTATTTAACTGTACACTAGCAAAAGACTAGCAATAGACTTGCTTGATGAAAGCGAGGTTCAAATATCCTAGTACATATAGGTTTATCGTATACTGGTTAGCGACCCCTTTTCGGCCGGAAATGGAGGTTTTTCCTATGTTACTTTTGACACAAGATAGCTATTACGATAAAACTTTACACTCAGACAGGTTGGCTCTTCCGACAAAAACTGTGTTATTTGTTTTTAAAAATAGCTAGGGATTCCGAATATTCCCACGTGCAAAGTACCCCTATAATTTCGCTAAAATAAGCACCCTACTGAACCAATTATTCGCCCACCCCATAAATTCGCTGTTCTTACGATGTTTTTTATATCTTTCTCTCTAAACTATATATTCAAACATTTCTATTTTATTTGACCAGTCTAGCGACCGCTTAAAACAACAATTGATCAATAAATATATTATGTTAACTATTACATACTGTTTATGTTTGATTAAAATGATACAACAATTACTCAGTAAGCCTCCTCTTTGCCGAGTAAGCGTAAAAAGCACCTGGGATTCCGTCTTGCAACATGACCTACAATGTATGCATATTTATAGACTTCCGAAGTGGGACAACGCATGTCCGTTACAAGAATGTAATGATTAATTCAAATTTGAGTTGCACGAAACATTTGGCGATTACTTCACCGTTTTCAGGTTTTACCATTTGCTTTTTCGAAAATTGAACTTAAAATACAGCTATTTATGGTATTTGTATAATTTACGTAATACCGGTTTTATACTGCATAATGATAAATCAATAATGTCGTCTGATAGTGCAAGGTATAATGAAAATTAAAAAAATCCTTACAGGGCCTCATGCAAATGAGCGCGCGCGTGATGACGTCATCCCCGCGTGCAACTTACAAGGTCAGAAGTGTAAACAATGTTTATTTGTGTCGAATTCCACATACTTCTTACATTTGAACGCAAAAAACAGCTGATATCTGTCAAAAATGATGCCGCAATGAAACGCCAGACTGATTTGTGTAAAATATTTCGTTTTGACTGGTTTAAACTGGGTGGGCGAAAACAGTTCTGTTATGAAACTATAGCGAATTGTATTAAAAATTCATCAACTTACACTAGCTATTCTTTGGTAATGACAGGCTTTTATCAGTTACAGTTTCGGCCAACTCAAAATATTTTTTTATTCGATTGTTTTTGCCTGTGAACAGAATTGTATAAAAGTGAAAAATACGCTTGTCGCGCCTACAACCTTTCAACCTTTTTCGCTTTTAGTGTCACAATAATCTCACGTCCGCTATTGCTGGATATGAATTAGTTCTCTACTAAAGTAGATTCAAACATTTGGCCATTCTGGAAATTCTTATCCTGCCCACGGGCAAAGAAAAAAACCTCAGCCCCACTTCAAGAAATAATACCATTGATGTTGTTTCCATCCATACAAGTTCACATGTACCCTTTATCTGGTCTATAGAGCTTTAAACTTTATGTTTAATACCATTCTAATACCCTTTAAATGCGTGTTGTTTACCGCATTTGACACTAGCATTTATACATGTATATAAACGTTAATCAAATAACCATTTGTTTTCTGTGCTGTTAAGCAAATTCTTGTTCTACTGCATACCTTAATTATTGGAGCCATGTTAGGCAACTAATTAATGATAATGACAGGAGTAAGATTGATTAAAACACCGCTGTGGTTCGAATTGCTGTGTTTGTTTTTATCGAAAGAGTATTGCATCTCAGTAATGGTTTTATCGTCCTTAAACCAGTAACCCACGAGTAATATCACTTTCCATACTTTAATAAGCAAACACTAGCCAAAACAAAGCATACCTCTTTTAAAGCAGATTTTTTTTCTGGGGACGGAGAGCACGTCCTAGGTGCGCATCCCAAGCGCGCCTCTTTTAATTTCAAATCCTGGATCTGCCACGTCTAACGTATAATTCAAGCATTTGTTGTTGTTGTTTAAAGGTTTCAGATAGCATGCAAAATCCTACATATTTACATCGATATTTTTATGATAATGTCATTTGTAATGTAAATAATGTAAGGTTATCTAACTGCTCAACTGATAAGGGAATTTAATAAATATGTCTGTGAAAAACAGTATGTTTGTCAATTCACGCTTCTCGAAAGACAAGTATTTCGGTGGATGCTATTCTCCTAGATATTTAGTACATTAATTGATTCCAAAACCATTTGTCATTGACAATTTGACCAATGTCAGTACAGTTTCAAATAATATAACATTCAAAGATCATTTAGTGTTAAAATCTTTCGCTGTAGCCCAGTGGACCAAAAGCCCTTTGATGTACGGGATTGGGTAAAACCTGCAATGGCATAGATGTGACACGTGTGTTTCGGTTTATCTCAATGTGGCCACGACGTTGTTCCCACGTTTTAATTAAATCGTGACCACAACGATGTCTAAAAATCCCGTTTTACATTGTAGCGAATTCCGAATGTTTTTTGTCTTCTTAAAGAATGTCTGGGCAGTTTTTCCAAAACTACAGTGTCAGGTTTATTCATTATGCTGATTTGTTGCGGATTATTTACAATCAAGAAAATGTTTAAAATTATTTTCAGATGAATAACGCCTTTTTCGTTCAGTAAAAATACCTAAAACAACGGATACCTCATCATTTAGGATATTTTCTTGAATGTTTGTATGAAACAAGTAACAGGTTTTAATAATAATCTTATAGTGACCTTACCGCAGTGTTAATAATATTGCAATAAAATATACATTTTTCAAAAGCAAGGCCGATAAAATATATTTAAACATTTAAAGGTAAAAAGGGCATTTTTACATAATGCCCGCTGAACACCAGGCCCCAATTTCTCGAAACTTCTTAAGTCCCTTATAACAGGATTAAGCTAATCACACTATTTTTCTTTGTCTATAATTCGCGTAATATAAACATCATTTAGAGTTATTCAACCTTAAATAGGAATTTATTTTATGGATATCACAAATAACCATATTTCATTTACCAAAATCACATTTTAGTATGTGTTTTGACTATTTGAACTAAGCTACTTAAGCCTGTTAAGCTTAAGAAGTTTCGAGAAATCGGGGCCAGTTGTGTGTGACCGCTGAGGTAAACTTAACAAAGCAGGCAATTTAAGGGAACCAGTCGCAACAAGACTGTAGTCAAACTTAAAGTTTGTTTATTTGACAGAAATAACAATGCCCCATTTTAGCTTAAAGCTATAAACAATGGAATAATATAAGAAATAAAAAATACCTGTTCAGACCTTCTTACATTAAAGATACCTCCAAGTCAGCCAAACAACAGTGAATGGACCTCAGACTTCGGCTTCGGTCCGTTCAATATTCGTGGGCCAACTGCGGTCATATCAGTAAAGAAGGAACATAATAATGTAAGGTATAATATTTTGTTTTTCTTTACTTACTTACTGTATAACGTAAGCCACCAAGATAACTATATAAGAAAAAAGTAGCAGATAAATACAAAAGGACCAATTTTGCGCTCTTCCGCTACAATAAGTTCTGCGAGTAAAATATAAGTAATTACTAAACCAACTTTGCTACCTGGTCGGTATATGGCCGTTTCCCGCTTTTCCTCGTGTTTCATTAGGTTGTAAAGTTGACTAAATCGAGTCTGTCAACTAATCAGTGAAAGAAGTCGCCTTATTATTGAACGTTGAGTAGGATATTAAAATCTAAATACTGCATGGTCTATAGATATATGAAAAAAATATGGTAGAGTTACTCAGTCTCAAATAGGTATGCAACCTTTTTGAACTACGTAATTGTCCTTCATCAGGAAAATACTTCATGCAAAAAAGTTACTGTGTGATAGTAAATATATCTGACGTAGCAAAATTTGTGAATATAAACATAAATTGTTGCTATGGGGTTTAAGCCTGTATTGACATCGAGTACATTCAATTAAATGGTTTCACAGGTTGAACGTATCCAACGCCAACAACAGAACGAATAAGCAAATGTCAATGTGAGTAGGAGTGAAGTACCTTTGCTGTTAAGATAAAATCCAGTTGCTAGCTCTCTCTTTAATATAAATCGTACAAAACGCTCTGCGAAACTAATCGTTAATTTACATAAAGAATAAAGCAAATTAACTCCTAGCAGTACAATATAAGATTGCATTTTTTATAACTGACCTGATAGTAGTATTAAGACAGAATGGTAAAAAATATCATACTTAGTATACTAAAATAACATACAGGATATTTGACTAACTGATGCCGTTCACATGGAACGTGCATCTAGTTTGGTAAAATTGAACACATAGTATTTATTTGACTTTAAAAACAAACAAACAAAATATTTCATTTATGAACAGATAAAAAAATATCATTTTTTTTTATTTTTTCATCGAACGTGTTCGAGATTTGATCTCCATAAATCCTGTAGCTGCCGTTTCCGAGTTGGTTAGTCTCATCACTGGCATTGAAATCCTTCTGAAAAATGACAGACGTTTCTTTTCAAGCGTTATTCTTTCCCTAATTTTATTTTCAAGAGTTTGAAAGACAATGTCAATATTGTCACCTGTTTTGGCAGATGTAGTTATAAACTTTTCCTCCCAGTCCATACACACAACCGACTCGGTCACCGCGTGTGAGTGACTATCTTCGGTGTCTAAATCAGTTTTATTTGCAATAACAACGATTGAGTACTGTCCCTTTTGTTTCTGCTCTCTAATTTCATCTCGAAGGTGTTTAACAGTTTCAAAGCTTTCCGGGTTATTAGCAGAGAAAACAAGAAGGAATGCATCCCCTGTTGCTATTGCAAGTTTTCTCATCGCCGGGAACTGAAGAGATCCGGCCGTGTCTAGAATGTCTATTTCAACACTCACACTGTCAAACCGCATCCGGTGTCTGTGCAGTTCTTCTATAGTTTCTTTATGAATTTCAGTGAATTTGTCGTTCATGAATTTGCTTATAATAGAACTTTTCCCGACGCCACCGGTCCCCATGACTACGACCCGAAAGTTCTGCATTTTAGAGTCCCTTTCCATTGCATTTGCTGAAAATGAAGAAAAATAAAATATACGCAAAGTTTCGTTAACTTAATTTTCCAGACACTTCAAAATACAATCCACATCTTAAACGGATTTGATTTCAGAAAATATAACGTCAGTGATTAATTTTGAAGGATTGCAACTATAATAACGTTTGTCATAAACGGTTTTCATGTCAAATGTCAGTGGTTAGTTTTGAAAGATTGCAAATATTAACATGTTTTCATTCTGGTTCTGTTACTGATTTAAACACAACATTACTCTTATTGATAGTCCGAATGTGTTGTTTTGAGTAGTATTTTCTGATATACGGATAATTCCCCATATTAGTAATTACTGCGTTTTGAAAGATTATTTTAAACATAGATATCTTGTTTTGAATTAAAAGCTTTGTAACTCAATAAAGGTCGGTCTTTTAAGAGCAGGGAAGTTAATATTGTCATAGTTGCATTCTGACTAAATAAACGCCTTTCTTCATTATAATATACAACCACCTTGTTACCCGAATATTGGTAAAAACAAGACTATCATAATTTGAGAAAACGTTGGGATTGCGAGTATCTCGTACATATTAGAAAATAATGCGACAATTCTGACATAAACAAATCGGTTTAATTATTATTTTTGTAGTTCGTAATTCCTCTGGAATCTCACTTACTCAGCATAAAATAAAACTGAAGTAACAACTACTTCTTTTAAAAATGATAAAAATATGTACTGCCCTTCTTGCATTTTATTGGGACCGATTTACTGTCAATCACTGACATTCTTAAATGGACAGTGTGGTGATTAACGGAGGGCTGAACTGAGTGAGTTTCTTAAACAAATGTGATAGGAAAATATACGTTTCTTGACAAGGACAAGAGGGTATAATTAGATACGGAAATACAAGGAGCCAGAATGTAGCATTAGGGTCGTGAAAGATTGTGAAGCACAACAGCATTTCATTAAACCAAGAAGAATATTTCAATAATTTAAAAAGGGGAAGAAGAGATGTTTGCAGCCAATTCATTCTGCATTAGATGACTGTGTGTAGTTTAAGGTTATGACCAACAGCCCATCCACTGTTTATGACAATATGTATAGTTTTTTTACAAGTTCTAAATATTGATTCATGAGTTTCCAGTAAACCATTTGGCAGCGGTGATAAAGGGAAAATCGATTAGATAGAGATTAAAATATGAGTAATGCCAGGTAAACATATTAACGGATACCTGCTTAAAGGTGAATTGAATTGGTAGCTAAATTGTTGATAAAACACGACAATGGTCAATTTATTGCAACAATCAAATAACGCATTTTGGCTATTAAACAAGTAACAAACTAAATATATCTTTTGAAAGATAATGATGATTGTTGTCATTTTGGTGATCTTGAAATTACAATTGGGATCTGCAGTACAGGTCATGACCGACCTCACCACCATGTTTGAGGCACAGGCATCTGAATCATTGTTTGTCACTAAAATGTTGTTTAAAACCATTTTGGGTACATACAATGAGATAAACAACACATCTGAAGATATTTAGTGTCTTTCATATACAAAAAAGAAACAAGGTATGTAACTCAAACTTACCCGATTTCACGGTAGAGTCCAGTTTTATGCAAATTTCTCAACCAACATATAAACAATCCATTTTTAAATAAGTGACATGGAAAGAAGAGTCAATTACCTTTAAAATGGTGTGCGATATGTTGGTATAACTATATTGTCTTTAGACAAACAAGCATAATTCAATGTCCAATTCTCGTGTTTTTCTTTAGTCGGAAAGAGTACAGCAAATTCAGATCGTCAATTTTCCCCGTGTAAACAGTGCTAAAACAGACCTATTGAAGTTATTTTATGCTTCAGTGTAAAGATAAATTAATTCCATTCCTTTATATCACGAAAACCCTAACACCACAGTTTAAGAAACAACCGTATCAGTCTTTAAACTAAATCCTCTTTAAATTTCGTAGGCAGCTGGCCATTTTACCCACAAGCGCCCAGATGATGTCATTGACATGTACATTTAACATCTTTGTACCGGCTTGAATGTGAGCCACACAAGCTTGGCTGGGTCAAATACTCTTCTTTGGAGGTTGATCAGAAACATCTGAGCGCTGTCAGGAAAATGTCCGCCTCAAACAAAATTTTAAAGTGGATTTAATTTGAAGACTGATACGGTTGTTTCTTAAACTGTGGTGTTAGTCTTATTGTGATATAAAGGAATGGAATTAATTTATCTGTACACTGAAGCATAAAATAACTTCAATAGGTCTGTTTTTAGCACTGTTTACACGGGGAAAATTGACGATCTGAATTTGCTGTACTCTTTCCGACTAAAGATAAACACGAGAATTGGACATTGAATTATGCTTGTTTGTCTAAAGACAATATAGTTATACCAACATATCGCACACCATTTTAAAGGTAATTGACTCTTCTTTCCATGTCACTTATTTAAAAATGGATTGTTTATATGTTGGTTGAGAAATTTGCATAAAACTGGACTCTACCGTGAAATCGGGTAAGTTTGAGTTACATACCTTGTTTCTTTTTTGTATATGAAAGACACTAAATATCTTCAGATGTGTTGTTTATCTCATTGTATGTACCCAAAATGGTTTTAAACAACATTTTAGTGACAAACAATGATTCAGATGCCTGTGGTTTGAGGGCCGTATGTCCAAGAATCCTCTAAATAAAGCATAAAGTGCATAGTGTCGTGTGCGGTTTTCTCTGCATCAACTTTATGGACATTTAAAAGGGCAATTGATTTCATCTCGGGAGGAGCTTTTCATCGTGCACATCCTACAATTAAGTGGTATCTATCCAGTCAACTGTTCATACCATACTGCACATTTTATTCTGTAATATAAGAATACTACAAAGAAAAGAATATCACAAAATTCTTTTAGTTTGACACATTCTTTCCAATAAATACTTTATCAAAAATGTACATCAACATACAGCATTTCACCTGGCATGATTTGTTATTGGCAGGTTATTTATCGCGTGTATATTGTTTCAGCAATGCGCATTACATTGAATAGATTAATTGAAAAAGACGTTTGTAAGAAGTGACAGCTGACACAGACGTCATAAACCTTTATTTATTTATAATAAAACATATTTGCCAGTTGGTCATGCCTATGGCAAAGAGATAAAGACATGTTCAGACTTCCTACCATTACATAGACGGACCAAGAACCGTTCGTGCATGATTTGCATATAATGGTGAAAGCTAATGTATATTGTAACCCACAAAGCTAGTTGTACCGTATAGATTATGCGAAAGCGCAATAAAACCCTGCCTTTCAGAAGGTTTACATTATAGTTACGTGCAATTATATGGATATTTTTGTGCTTATACATTAATCGGATAGATAAGAATGGAATACAGATGTCACACTTTTTCAATTGACCGTATTAACTTAATTAAAAAAATAAAGCTTATTTTGTGAAAAATGTGAACTAGTGATATAACTTTTATAATTTATTTTATTATCTAAATCATAAACTTATATTTTCTTCATTTATAGAATTGGGAGAGAATGGCAAATATTTATTTTTTTATGTTTTATTTTGTTTTTCTACTCTTAATGCAGCTTTAACTGCAGTAGTTTGATACATTGCATTTATTGTACCTCAGGGTATTACGTTTTGTTCTAATGAAGCTATATATATTCTCCATAGCTTGAATGCTGCATGATATCAAAGGATACTATATGTCCAAGATTCAAGATACAAGCCACAAGAATCTTTATTTAAAGTTGGGTATATGCTAACAAGAAACATTAGCTCAATTAGCTATTTTCTGACAAGTGTAATTGCCATTTGTAACTAGGGCCAGAAGCTTTAAAGTAACTCCCACATGTAATTGTCACCCGTATACTTCATAGCAATGAAACCAGCCTCGTCTTATCAAGAAGCGCACATACGGTACAACTATTTGTATAAAACGTAAACAAGGGCTAGATTTAAAAAAAATAAAGCAGACCTGTATTTTCCAAACGTTAATCAGTTTAAAATGATCAGAACAATATTACAAATGGATGAGGTTAATTTAATTTATATATCGCATACTAAGACTTTTTTGATGCAGAGCTTCTTTCGCACCAAACGTTTTGTTAATAGATAAAACATGTTACAGAATAAAAGAAAACATAACAAAACAAAACACAATATTCAAATACTAAGAATAAATGTATTCTGCGTAGTTGTTGGAAACTTAAATTATAATAATATTTACCTGTTTATCAATTAACAGTTTCATTGTTATTATCCGTCCCAGCACTTACATACAACCTTCTAGCACTAGCAAACGTAACATAATTTAACAAAAGGTTGCTCCTATTAAACATAGTCTCCGATATCAATACTTGAGTATCTAATGCAAGACGGCGGCGTCTAGCAATGCGGGAAGTCGCTCAAGATCACCAGATAACAAGTTAATGCATCCGAAAATAGTGCAATAGGGGCATAAATTGAAGTGATATTAGCCGCAAAGCCACACTGATAACAGAAGTGGATAGAACCATGTACAAATCACCGGTATTTTATCGCTCTGGGACCTAAAAAAATATCGTAGCACTGGCCACAAAGGCATTACAAATGAGTTGAAACAAGAAATGTATTGAGATACGAACATTTGACTTTCACAAGTCGATTGTCAAGAAAGTCATGTAAGGGATAGTCCTAAACATATCTATTTAATTATTTATTGATTGATTCATTTCCACGTAAATCAATCTCCCCGTATCATTATTGCTTCAACAAACACACCTGTGAGTATTTTAAAAATATTCCAACAATAACGGATAATTATATCTAAATCAAGGCAAGTGAAATATCTAAAAGTACAAGCTTGCTTGCACGTACAGTGAATTTTGTCCGTAATGACATCTGAATGAACGACATTCTCGTTATCTCGTCCACCCACTTTATTTTGTAAAGTAACCCAACCTGCTTAATCGACCAACGAGGAAAGTTAGAATCAGTTGATGTTGTTTAAGATACGTTTCACAGTATATCAAAATATACAAAAAAACACAACTAAACAAACATGTTATATTGAAAACATTCTTGTGTTGTTTCCAGATGTATATAATTATATGCGAGAAGTACCAAACCTGTCAGCATTCAATATATATAACTATGAATTAAACACAAGTTATATAGTATATACATCTGCAAGCGATGAAAAGCGAGGGCTTAAGTTGCAGATAAAAATGAAAAAAGCTACAAATGTGTAAAGTAAGCATACACATATATGGAGTCTGTTAAAACAGGCAGAAGGAAAAAAGTTAAAGATATTAATCGTTTGGAACGGGTAGTTAGTTTAAGGGATGGTCCGTCACATGAAACCGGTAATTAAATATGTACATGTTTTGTATGTAAAATTAAGGCATTTCCAAAAACCTAAAATATTGAGCGTTTGTTTTACAATGTTTCATTTTTCTTTATCCAGACAACCTACATTGGTATCAAAGCTCCGTTATAACTAAACAATGCAAATAAGTAATGGACATCAGCATTATATGCCTGAAAAAATCATACCACATATTAAACATTAATTGTTATACTGAACAGAAAGGACAGTTAATTATGTCTCAACAATTAACCCAAATGTATGTTCTTTAATCATAATGCATAAATAATGTATATATCTATATTAGTACTAATATCATATAGACTATTTTGAATGTTATTTATAAATATTTATGTTAATGCTTAATGCTCCATTTTTGAATGCATATTTATTGTCTTGTGTCTACATTGCACTGGTATTTATATATAAATATAAGCAATAAATATGCATTCAAAACATTTCATTGCATTTCGTTTGATTATGATTTTAGGAAAATATGAGATGGCCAAATAAGAATATAAGAAACAAGTAACTGTTTTTCTGCATGTTGTAAACAACGTAATACTGAGACATTATATAGGCCATTGTGGTGACTTTCCAAACATTTGAAGTTCCATCTTAATACACTGACCATCAAAGTCCATTTTCTTGGAAGCATCGATGTTTCACTAACTGACCACCGCGTCTTCATTTTCAACAGCAATCGTTATGTCACGGTAGCTCTTACAAAACAATCTTTAAAACTTAATTGTGCCATGTGTTGAAGACAAAAGTGCATATCAATGCACATAACGAAGATAAATCCATAATTATATATACTTTTCGTACACAGTGTGTGTATGAATTCACTCAGAAACCCTAATTTAGACTGTACAGTTCGAATAGTTCATGACATTAGGGCCTAAAACATACTTAATAAAAGACACAAAACGTGCAAATAACACAGAGTGTCCAAACATACATACACAATCATCATCCGAGTTGATAAATGTAAGAGTTACCGTCTTTGAACGGTCGGTGAAAGACGCGGTAACTTGGGGTTTAAAATAGACGATGTGCGCACACTCTTTTCCCAACATTTATCAATACTTTCAACATTAAAAAGTGTTTGTGTTCGTGTGCGTGCATGCGTGCGTGCGCGCGTGCGTGTGTGCGTGTTTGCGGTGTAAGTGTTTGTGCGCGTGTGTGTCTCCCATTAACACATTTGAAACTACATGAACAAGCCGAGTATAATATTAACTACTATATAAAGAACATAAATATTCGAAATTGAAAATAGTTTTTCTTTTTTTATTTACTGTGTTTTACTCTTTTAAGAATTTAACGTAGTCGGTGCTATTGATCCTAGTTGAGATGTCCGCTGGCACTTTGAGCGATTATAGGGTCATCCGGTCAGACGCTCTACATATCGACATTTCCCTGATTATATTTATATAATTTACTGAAATGATCGTTTCCTTTCTTCAAGACAGAAATTATTTGATTTTAACATGATTTGCCAATACCTAATAAGAACGTTCTGCGCTTGACTTTCCGATAATGGAAAATTCCTCATATGACAAGACCTTTTAGACAAAGAATAGTTATTATACTGCCATGAAAAAAATCGATGATTGTTTTGTGTACTTCATAGGAAAAAAACATATACTACCTACAACGTTCCATGGACTTTTAAGCATGCGACAAAATGGGTGCCGCCATTCTATTTTCACACAGGAAAATATTAAGTCATCATTTCCGGCTTGGGTTCATTTCATACTATAGAACATAATAGTTTCCAATATGATTTCCGCACGCATGGCCATTTATTTTACTTCGTAAACTAGGTAAGGTTGAGTATTCGTTAATAAGTTAGGTGTAAGGCGTTAATACTTACATCTTTTTATTGCATGCGTAAGTTTTCGTTATATTGTGTTTTTTTAGAGGCTCAATGCTAGGGCTCGAGATGCACTGACGGACAGACAAATAACGTACAAACTACACAGGAAGACACCACGTACATCAAAATAGCTTTATCAATAATGAGTGTAGTTACCGCCATGGAACAGTCAGTTAAACCCGATCCATTGGAGTTTTCTAAATCCTTCAAAATCCAACAACAAACTGTACGATCAAACAGCCACTAGCGAAGACATCATGAACAACCACGGCAGTCAAAGTAGTATATTGATACATTTGATACATATTGAGACTTAAATATGACATCATATCTAACATATTCATGTTTGTAAAAGATATTTGAATACGACACAAACCTGTGTGGCTGAACAGATATGCCCGTAAATCCGTTCTTTTATATGTATGTCCATGTATCCCTTCATATTACTACACATTAAACTGTTTGAGGTGATAAAAACATTTAATTTTACAAATGACCTACCCCGTCATGCGAAATTAAATGAGTTTATAGTTGTTATCATATCAGATCTTCAGCACAAGACTGTTTTAACGCCTTGTATTGCTATGTTCAGTTAAAACCGTATTTGCACTAAGCCACATTATATTGTTCATTTAGTGGTTTTAGTCCATTGGGCTACAACGATCAATCATTTTAACACTGAACTATCTTAAAATATGAACGTTATATCATTTAAAAATTGTATTAAAACGAACAAAGTTGTCATTTGTAAATCGTTTTAAATCATAACTCATACAATAGGGCATTTATACCATTTATGCAACCATTGCTCTGCGATATATAAGGGCTTTTGTTTCGGTACGGTCAATGAAAGAACTCAAGGAGTTAATCCAGTTAACGGCGGCTAAACCATACATTACAAAACAATGTTTATTCTAGTTGGTAACCACAGTAATAAAATGGTTTACAAATTACAAACCGAGACGTGCATTCAATGTACGCCCTCAAATGTTTAGCTTTTTGCACTTGCTCTTGTAAAATAATTTTAAACAGTGACAGGCAGTCATTGTATTATACCAGATTATTTTGGAAATCTGACAGTGGGTTTTTGAAGTACAGCGTCCTTGAAATGACCGGAGAAATGTTAGTCGGCAATAGTTGAAGTTTAAAACAAAAGCTTCTTAAGTGCTAGTGTCCATTTGCCGTGAAAGAAATGCCATTTTATTAATTCATTTATTCCTCTTGTTGGCATATCAACATTCCCCTAAGTGCCTTTAACAATAAAAAGTACTGTTTAAGATTTGTACAAGCTGTTGAAATTATAAACGAAAAAAAAATTCAGCCATTAGTATCAATATTTTATACCAATTAATTTTCCATTACATGGTATTTACCTCTTAACACTACGTAGGGCATGGAAACTCCTACACATACTCAAAAGTCCGGAGCAGAGTCAACTACATTCAAGTTGCCTTTTCTAAAAATACAAATGCTCTTGTTCAAGATAAATTTGAAAGGTCCTCTTGAAATGTTACATAATAATAACATTCATGTTTGTGCCTAAGTGTGTCTTTTAAAAGCCTTTCAACGAAATGTTCAGGAACGTATTGTACAAGTGTCTCTATTCTGTAGACAATACATATATTCTTGCATTAACCTTTTTACAAACATTTGATGTTCGATCGTGATATTTCTTGATGCAATGAAAGTGATAAATAAGCAAGAAAACTGATTCCATAAAATTTAGGCCAAACGTGGTAGGTTTTTTTTCAAGAATTACACGAGTCCATATTTCATATTTTGAAAAGAAAATGATTGATTTATTTATATTCACAATTTAATTTGCCAGTTCTCAATGATTACGAACATACAACAAAAATATTTCAAAACATAAAATTACAACTACAAGTTTTAATCTTCTAAATTGAATTAAGACTCGCTGTAAATTGTTTGGCAACTAGGCTAGTCCTACCCCTTTGCTGTTTTATTGAGTTTTTCCAGAGCTGACATTTTTGTTTTCATTTGCTTAAAAGACAACCTGAACGTCTAAAGCTTTTACAGGAAAATACGAGATATTCAAAGAAGAACTTGAACCGATTTGCAGATACGCTAGATTGAAATCAACGTGTAATTTATTCGGACCATTGACCATTGTACGCAAATTTGGTCTCCCATCGTTAGTACTTTGTCAGCGACAAGAGGAATCAATTAATCAGACATGGTAAATAGGCCAACATATTGACCCGGACAATATTGAAAGTAGCAATTTTGGAGTCTGTCACGTTAATCGTGCAAATTATTACAAAATTGTATGGCACATATCCTTACTCCTATACTGTTGTCACAAAGTCACATACGTCACCAATGAAGGTACATTATGTGAGTGCCATTAAAGAAATGTAGATAAATCGGGTTAAACGTTTGAGAGACGTTTTATCAAATTACATGTAATTATATTTCAGTCATATGTATCATAACATAGGGACTTATGTGGCTTTTTACATGTGTATTTGATTCATAGTATGATTCGTAATAAATGCATTAAGGTTTTTACACGTCATTGACAGCTCAGCCACCGACACTTGAACAGTCGAGCAAAATACTTTATTAATTTGTATGATATTTGCATGAACATCAACTTTGTTAATCGTCTACTTAAGAAGAAAACATACACTAAACTTTGTTTGGGTTATTTTAAATCAATCATATCGTTTTACTTAGATTCGTTCAAACCCGGATGTATTGTTATATTGAACAACAGGAGAATGATTAATTTTTTATACAAAGCTTTTTACTATTCTCGTTTTAAAGCGCGATGATAAAGCATACAGTGTTTAAAGGAGAGAAAAAATCAAATTGAACAACATATTGAGAATTGGACCATATTTTCAAACACACAGAAATATAAATGTGTGATAAAAATGAGCGAATTTACGGACGACTTTACGGCTTCTACCAGATCAAAATCTTTTCTAGTTGTTACAGGTGCAAGATACCATTCTAATGTCCTTGGAAATAAAACAGATGATGAGAATAGTGTCGTCGCCATAGAGGATCGATTTCAAAGCTATGATGAGGTTCGACAAGAAATTCTTAAAGACATAAAGACATGTAATTATATGATAGGTAAGAACCCTTGATAAGAATAAAGCTTAACCATAAGTTAATTTAGAGAATACAACCGTTTAAATTACATGTGAAATCCGTTGTACATTGACAACAAATGGTTATGATTTAACTGATGGCGAAATCATCTAATCTAAATACTGCTTGACTTTTCTTTTCAGTTTTCATTTATAAGCGTCGTTAACATTTTACTTTTTTCTGAAATTCGAATTGATCTAGCCATAGATTACACATTGAGCAACATTTCCCAGGGACAGCATACGAACGACGGAAAGAGTTTACATGACCTCACCGGTGTCAATCCCTACCAGAGGGTAAATATACTTTAGATAAGAAATATTTATGTATATTACAAACCATAATGAGACATCAGTTTGCGTACGTTATAATTATCAATTTCACTTTTAAAATAATTCATAAGAGCATTTTTAAATAACTAATTGTATAACAAACTGTCGTATGACCGTATGAAAATATGAGTTCTGAAACTGCTGAAAGGTGATAAAAACAATGAGTTCGAACATATTGCTGTGTTTATATATTTTAAACGATATAGATTATCTAATAGTTTAAACAGCACATTTTGTATATGAACAATATACAAAAAATGTTACCCCTTTTTCCAAGGTCATTTTAGCACTTGGTGAGACATTAGAACCATTTAAAGAAGACGCTGATGAAATACTGATAGTGGGTTTTGGTGACAAGAAGGTTAAAGACAAAGGCACATTCCGGCTTTCGCAGGTATTTGGTTTTAGTACTTGGATTCATGGATGATTGAATGAACAAACTATTATCGATCACTTTACGTACACATAAGCATATCTGTATTAAAAATTTGCTTCAAGTCTTCGTTATTTATTTGTCATGATGTAGCATAAAACAACTAGTATATTGAATGCATAGCTTATCTATTTAGCTTATCTCAGGAACGTTGTGAAACATTTTACGAGGTGTATGAGGCTTATAATAAAGTGACAAAACAAATACAACTGGCAGGGCCAACCAACTTCGCCCCTGTTATCTACGAAGCGATAAACATCGTCAAAAGAACGTTGAAGGTATAGATTATTTAAAGTGACACTCTTATTTAAAATCAATACATACACATGTTAAACACGCATATGGTTTGAGTGATAAACCTTCAACTACTTACTAAATAAAGCATTTACTGAAAATATTAATTACTGATAAAAAGATTTTAATCGTGTATTAGCTTAAACCACACATATATTGAATAACTGGCGAGTGTTCAAAGATTTAAAGTGATCAACTATCAACTCATAAAGTAGAAATAACGTGTTTTCTGCACCTTTCTTTCAAATTAAACACTATATCCTTAACCTTTTTCAGTAAATAAAAACAATTGTTATAATTGTGGTACATCAAATTTGGGAGAATGAGTGCATCTTTGAAGAAATAGTATTCAATTATTTCTTGTCCAAAATGTTAAGAAGTACGAACCCTGGTTTATCTGTAATCAAAGACTTGTAGATAACGAACAATGAAGAGATTAGCATTCAAAAATCTACCTTACGCTCGTCACTTTGGCAGTTTTTCCATATCTTGATAAGTGTTCGTGTGGCTCTGGTTTGTTTTTATCATATTTTATATTTAAATAATCTTCAAATTATTACGTTACAGTACCACATCTTAATCATTGTGGCAGACGGCCAGGTCGTCGAAGAGAAGCTGACCCACGAAGCCATTATCGATGCCTCTAATTACCCACTGTCTATAGTGGTCATCGGGGTCGGGGACGGACCTTGGGGCTTAATGGAAAGCTGGGACGACGTTATCCGGGGCCGGAAGTTCGACAACCTTCAGTTTGTAAATTTTCAAAAGGTCACAAGCGAATCCAAAATTCCGGATGTCGCATTAGCGCTTGCAGCACTTATGGAAATTCCTGATCAGTACCGACAAATCAAAGAGCTCGGTCTATTGGACAAACTTTATCAAGAAGTCACAGAAACGCCTTCTCAAAAGTAACTTATTGGTCAATTGTAAATGTTTAACTGGTGGTGTGAACAAGAATTGTCGCGAAATCTACTATTTATCATGTAATTGCAAGAGTCTTTGTGGTTCTTACTGGTATGTAGGTTAGCTACTAGGCATATTCACAAACTATACCTTATTGGTCGCATTAGGCACATTATTATAATTATTATTATTATTATTATTATTATTATTATTATTATTATTATTTTTATTATTATTATTATTATTATTATTATTATTATTATTATTATTATTATTATTATTATTATCATTATTATTATTATTATTATCATTATTATTATTATTATTATTATTATCATTATTATTATTACTATAATTATCATTATTATTATAATTATTATTATTATTATTATTTGTATTATTATTGTTATTATTATTATTATTATTATTATTATTATTATTATTATTATTATTATTCACTGTAAAACTTTCCGCAAGTGTTGCTATTTTAGTACAACATTGTTTGTAGCCATATCTTATAAAACATAAAATGAACACATTATTTGATTCTGTATTTACAAAAAGAAGTCGTTGGTTTTAAAATTATTTAGAACAGTGTCCTGAAAAGATGAAGGTTTGGCTTGTTCAGATACTACAGGTATTATATGTAATCACTGGAAAGGTAAACCAGAGCAATGGATATTGCTATTCATAAACGGCACATGTGCAAAGAGCTGCTTGAAGCTCGGAAGCACACAGAACATCCACTCTTTTGAATGAATTAAATGTTATCGCCGGTCATAATGCCTTAATTAAGAACATGATATTATTCTTGTATATAATGTTAAAGGATGGTAAAATAGATATGGCTGCTTCAAATCCTTATTTTGATTTGCATTTATCAGTTCTAAAAAGCTAAAATGATTTTACGATGAATTAATAAAGCAGTTAAATGCACAAATCAATCGATTTCAACTTATTACGTTGAGGGATGACTCAAGTAGACTTTTTAATCAGGGAAAATGTTCTCAGGAATATTTAACCTACTTCTAAGGAGAATGCGCGTTTAAAGGGGCTGTACTCCGTATGATGAAATAGCGAAAGAACATTGTCGAAAACTGACTTAAACTTGGTATCGATGTTTACAATGCATTGAAACTTATTAACTGAAATACAAAATAATTTACAATTGATTTATTTTTTCCGCAGTTTTTTCGTATTTTTCCATAAAAGAAGATTAAAGGTATGTCTACCTAGTAGAATTCATTCCTTATGCGTGATTGGCTTGTCGATGTTATCACGTGATATTACCAAGTTAGGTATGTACCTTAAATATTACAACCGTTTACGGTAAGCCTCCGTAGCACAGTGGATACAACACTGGACTGCAATTTTGGCGACACCGGTTCGGACCCGGTCTCCGACTCGATTTGTTTTTACATTTTGGTATTGTTTTACAATTATAATATCAAAGAGTAAAACATTTTATTAAATAATTGTCCTGAGATTCGTTACAGAAAAAAATCTTTTTTGGTGCCATATGGTGTACAGTCCCTTTAAAAAGAGAATGAACATAATTCATTTTAATTGTGTAATTACGTCATTTGAAAAACAAAGAGTTGAAATTGAGGTTTAAAAATGACAAATTAATACGTATTTTCGTGATATAGGGACCAGGTCTCATAGTTCGATTTGGGAATATTTCTACTAGATAAAGTTGTTTGCAAAAGGTCGCAGACACAAAAGAGACTTTGTCATTACTCATTCTAAATTTCAAAATAATGCAATGTTCAAGACGTTTACTACAAGCTTCTTAGTTACACCTACTATATGTTAGCGACTTCGTATAATACCATCTTTCACTTTCCCAAAGAAAGGTTGACAGACTCGCGTACGTCGATTTTGCAACACAATGAAATTCCATTAAAAATCAGAAGACGGCAATAAACAGATGAATAAATCGATTTCAAACCTTAAGAACATTGTACTGACATATTCATAAAAGTCAGGATGTGTCTTCTTTACCAAGCATGATAAACGTTTCATCTCGTGGTAATTATGAGATCTAAGCAAAGTATTTCCACAGAATTATACAATCAAACGCCGGTAAAAATGTTAGGTTGTCCGGTTAGCGCAGTGGTAAGCGCACTCGCTTCTCACCTAGGCGACCCGGGTTCGATTCCCGGCTTGGGCGCATGTGAGTTTGGTTTGTGGTCACCAAGCCGGACAAGTGGGTTTTCTCCGGGTTCTCCGGTTTCCCCCACAACACAAGACCACACTCTCGCGTAAAAATCGTGCCAACGAGAGTGATTAATATAATGTTGTAATAACTTGTTTCACAATCGTTGTAAAATAAATATGTTTAAATTAAACGCCAAAGTGCTACAATGATAGGAAAAGTTTCAAGAACAAAATACTCTACAACACCGGAAACAAAAAAGTATCCTGGTATTGTGATAATTGCTTCTAGTTTGATAGAGTTCACTGCATTTGTTTAACAAGTAAGTGAATATAAGATACTACTTCCAGGTTTCTCATTTGAAAAGCAGTTTTCAAAAGTTCATATATTAATGTTGATTCAATAGTTCTGAATATTTTGCCAAAAACACGTACGCGTACTGCTCCGAATAAACCGCAAATTTAAATTAGAAAGCCTTCCCAACTCACGTTTGTGTTGATGAAGATTATCAAATAAAATAAGTTATCATAATAACCTATTTCGACAGTTGCCTAGGGATTATGTTGCTGAAAAAGTGTACCCTATAATTTTCCAATACAATAAAGGGTCTTGATCCACTGAGATTCGGTGTAAGAAGGTGTGAGTAGCATTTGTTTTGTGTTTTATATTTGTTCATATCCCGTTATTGAGTTAGTTTGGTTCTTTTATAAACGAACAACAAACAACAACTGTCAGATACTCATATGAACAGAAAGAGTTGTAAGTTCAAGCCCCCTACGTCATTTAATTTTCAAACGCGTTACTAAGGCATTTCGGCAAAAAAAGTAAATTTGTTGTTTTGATGAGATTGTATCATTGTTACAAGCGGTTTGTTGCAAGAAATAATGTTTATTTTGCACTTTATGTCTGAAGGACATATGTTGGACGCGGGGCACAAGGCGTACCCTCCCTCCTGAACACTATAACATGTGCTCAGAATGGTATGGGGTTTTGGGAGATTCTGCAGAATATGTTGGGTGATACTTTGTCTGAAATAGAACATTTGTGTTTAATAAACGCTAATCATTTCCATCAACTTGACGTGAATATTTATCTTGAAAATGTATTGGGGGACGCCGGTTGTCATCCCAATCGCCCATCCTCTTTATCCGAAAGTGAGTACAACATATACATGGTCACCATTGGTTTGTTGACGTAAGCTATCCTTAAATACTCATTCAAAAAACATTTAGTTGAATATAAATAATAACACCAGGTTAAAATATTATTCCTTAAAATCTAAAATAACAGGAACGAGCAATGTTGTGAGTCATTTTGCATAATCATAAAATTCTTTTGGTAAACTATCACTGTTAATACAAGTACGACGTCCTTCAAATAACCGAAGCATACGGACACGTTTGTAAATGGCTTTGCGTAATTTCAGGCAATTTACGAGACAGAATTGGCTTCCAGCCAGAAATTCAGGTCAATGTGCCATTTGCAGGCTTAAATCATTTCCTTAACATGCAGATTGGTTTTAACGAATAATTATACAAATATCTTCAGACAACACAAACTTATTTTATTTGCTTTTCGTAGAAGTTTGAGTACATAACTGTTATGAGTCAGTCTTATGCACAAACAGTACAATCTGTTTGGGCCATAATTTAAAAGGAGAACATTTTGGTACAATGAGCATAATGTTGTTTTTAGTGTTTTTATTATAAGTAAGGCTGTTTAAATTTAATACAATATCATGATTCAGTCTAACAGAAATGTACTTTAAATCATATTCAGGGGGAACATACAAATTAAAGTGACTTACCAAATTGTTCATGAGCCTTTATCTATCAGTTTCCAACTAATCAACCCTTTGAATCATTTAATTGCAATATTTAAAGGGCAATATTAACTAATGGAAGTCGGTTCGTATGACGCACAAAAGTCATTAATACAATGGCAAGTACGGAGGCAATATCAGTAGTCAAACATTTAAACAATACAAAACATATAGTTTACTATGTCGCGTTACACATTGAACATACTAAAACAAATTGAAATTTATACTCAATATCGTTTAATTTACACAATATAAAAAGGAAGTGTTCTTTATCTGCCGATCACGACAAGGGCAACTGTTATTTCTACCAAGTTCTACATTCACAGGTGACAGTTCACTAGATATTTTAGTCATTGGTAAATTATCGATAACGTTTGTAATGTTCCATGGATATGCACGGTGATTGGAAATTTATGCAAGACAGTTATCCGGCTAATGTCGTACGGTCCTGTATAAGTCGTTGTTTTTATACATTACTTACTATATTAAACATCAGTTTGTGTATTTTTCACAACGATTACAAAAAATTATGACAAGAAGAAACCGGCAATTTCAGTTATCAAAGTCCTTTAAATAAATATAAAAAAAATATTGCAATGAAACCACATTTATGATATTGATTTAAGCCCGATGATTAATGCTGGTCAAACGTATCGTATAGGAACCGAGAATAACCCCAGATCAAGTTGCCATATACCGTTAAATTATGCTGAATTGGTAGTTTAATACAACTGACAAGGTTATCAAAGGCAGATGTTGTATAAAAATGCATCGTTGCAACATACGTGTGTATTATCCGTCATTCCCAATATGTGGTTTCTTTAGCTCGATATACGGTCTATTCTTACCCGTCTGACTGGTATGTTTATTATTTTTTTCAAGACATAACGCCGCCATACAGGGAGAGTGTAAGCACATGATAACATTTTTGAATATCACATTTTAGCAATAGGCCCTAAAGCATATATGTTATTAATATTAACATTATTGTAACGTCATCCATTACCTATCCATGGCTAAATTACTATTATTTAATCAAAAGTCGGATTATGAGAAATATATCCTGCTGTCTTATGAATTGTGTATACATTTACGAAGTTTATACAACTTTATAGAGCTGCTTTTGTGTAGGAAAATTTTTTTGGAAGGAAGTGCGCAACATGCTCTACAAGGATTTCTCATCACGTTCAGTCTTGAAAATTTGCTACAAAAGCCATTGCATTTCGAGCATGAAACCCCACACCAATTAAACCTGCACACCTAAACATATAAGCCTTGTAGGCTATAGAGAATACTAGGTTAGTGCCGTGGTTAGAGGAAAGTTATCTGGGGAATTTATCGGGTGAGCCAAGCGTGGTAAACTCCATCTACGGCACTGACCTAGTATTATATTTATCCTGTTACTTTGCTTATTTAAACACTATAAATAACCTTTAAATTATTTAGTATCTTTAAAAATAAGGGGGACAGCTGTTTTCCTTGTTGATGTCGGCACACTCGGTATCCATGTTTAAATCGCCCCCAAAGGTAGTTCTCAAAACTGTTAAACATTTTTCAATACGCTTAAAGTCAAGGTAATTGCATTTTAGTTCGACAATATCAATTTAAAAAAAAAAAACTTATAAAAGTGCATTATAATGGATCAGTCACCAAACATTATCTGGTGATGTAACAGTTATTCCACAAATCACAGACTACAGTACATAGGTCATGGTTCAATATCACGAGTGTCTTCAAACAACCGCCACATGTTGAATGACTGCACCGGCAAAAAGATTTTTAATTTCTGCTGTAAGTGTTATTATGTCATTCACCACAGAAATGGAATAAAATATCGTTGAATGCTGCACGGATTTCAGCATTTGCAGGTGGGGAAAGTAAACATGTTGATTTATTGGCCGATTTGTTTGCCAGTGTCATTATTATGCAGAGTGATGGGACTTGATGAGCGAGTGATTGTTGAGGTCGGTTGTTTGCGGACTATTGATAAGATATTGAAACATTATTTGTGCCCGTCTTCTGACATTTCAGATTAGATAAAAGTCCGTTTTCCCGGTCACATAACTAACTGACTGTAGATAAACATCACGTGGTCTACTATCATATTAAACTAAATTTTCAAGGCACCTTGTTATTGGACGATTTGTATGCAAGTGACAGGATAAAAGACAATATTTATTTTACTAAAATGTTTTCAGCTTCCAGATAAACAGACTTTGAGCATATTCAACTGATCTACAGACCAATGGTATACACATCTTTTAAACTGATACTATGTCTCGGTTATATCACACTTTCAAGCAGCTCATACTGATGGAAAGGCTGTTATGATTTGTAGATTGTTTTTCTTATAAAAATGGTTAGAAGGTCTATAACAATTGTAGGTAGTAAAGAGTGGTTATATACATTGACAAAGTTTTTGAGTAGACAAAAAAGAACGAAAAGAAAAAGGGAAAATGACGTGTACATGTCAGTTTAGTGGTAATACGCAATTTTCTCACATAAAGGATATCGAAAGCATTTAGATTAAAGAATGTAGTGCTCAATGTGGTTAAATATCGTTATTCTGGTATAGTACTAAGCTTCTTCTGATTCAAACAGTTCTGAAGTTGACGCGACAAAGGCCAAACAGCATATAATAAATTTAAAAAGGTGTTGTATAAGAGCAGGGGAAGAGGAAATGGTAGGTATCCTACTCTACATTGGTAATTTGGGCTATTGACAAATTGTTAGTTAATATGTCTACCGCCGCGGCCATGCACGAAATACAGTCAATTTGCTTTCATCTCCATAGTAAAAGTGAGTTTCTGAGTTTTTATTATTGCTAAAGGTAAGCTGAAAGACAAATTAATTCTGGTATTGAATTCAATAATGACATTGTAAACTTTAACTAGCTCATAAAACTTTATGAACACAATATCATATAAAATTAACAAAGTTATAACATTTGTTAATTCACTTCAATACACAATTACCAGGTGCAGACACCTGAAAAAGATTAAGCCGGAATAACAGTTATGGATCATCCAATATACGATTTGCAAAACTATTTGTAAGCGTGTTAACTGTTTAAAACAAAGGATCAAGTAACTGTTGTGTTCCTAGTTGTTAATTCATTTAATTTATAACAATTCAACGTTTCCCTTTGCCGTTGATTCAGTGCTTTAGTAGCAACATTAATCTTTGACGATTCCGTCAATTTCCTAAATTTGATAAGTTTAATTAACCGAGAAGCTGAAGGCAACATATAGCTAAATTATATTAAAGCCTCCAAAGAGGAACTCATTGCAATCAAATTCACAGAGAAATTAACTGTTTTGCATATTGTTTTGTTACCCTTATGTGTTCTGGTCAATGTCCAATAGACTGACGACACTATTTTATAAATTTAAACAGAAGTTCGTGATCAGATTTAATAGTAATTGTATTTCGCAAAAATAAAATACGATCTTTTACATGAGCTCAAGATGGGCTGCCAGTTTCTCTGAAGAAAAGAAGTTGCTTCAGTAACAGTGATTAAAATTCACATTGTTAAAAAAAAGAACTAATGTGTAAATTGCTGGTTTGATTTCAATTTCAATTATTATTCAATTATTTTTAATGATGGTTTGCAAGTCTAAAAATGTTGTTCTCCTTTTGTCAGTTATAACCAATGTATGGAAGCTAAATGTATTACTGCATGTGTGTACAGATGTGTCGTTGTCACCAATGATATTGTCAAAATGAAAAAAAAAAGCATTGTTCAATGGAACATAAAAGTAATTATTCAGTTGGTTACAAAAATAAACTGCTCATCGTTTACGGTGGTAGAATAATAAGTAGATAGCAAGTTAAAAAGAATAATAACATATTAATGTTTTATCATTACTCAAGTTAATATTAATGAACGTTTACGTACAATACATGAACGGAACAAGAGAGGTTCGTCATACAGTATGCAACCTAAAAACAGCTTCGTTAAAACATACAATCATTTTAAGACGAAATTCATTGACCGACCTACCGACATTTTCTAAACTTAAATGCTCCTTTTCTCAAATTGTGGTATACAAATAAATCATATGGTCGGGCATAAGAAATCTAAGATGCAAATAATTATTCCATTCAAAGGTCCATGGATGTGAATATTTTCACTTACAGCTGATCTTTTGCTGTTATTCCCATTAATAAAACATATGAATATATGCTAAGATTAACATATACAACGTTTTCTACATACAAGTCCGGTTAAAATTATGCATATGTAGACACTTAGGACCGTGCACTTGAGTGGTCTCATCTGTTTGTTACCACGGAATGACAGCAATATTACTCTTTATATAATATGCAGAAGGCTCATATAGGGAACAGCGTGAGTATGACAAACAACATAGCTGTAATTTGTCAGCAAAACTCCGAATTGGTCTAAAAGACTCCAATATCCTGTTCATGTTCATGTAATATTCATGTTATTACTAATATACCAAAACACGTGGTGAAGTATATTACCATGCAAGACGTCTTGTGAAGAACAAACGGGTCCAGTCTGCCTGGACATCCAATGGCGTTATTCTGATTAAGGACAACTCCGACAAAGTGCATAGATGCGAGTCGATGGGCGAATTAGCCAAATTTAATTAGTAGACTTTCTGCTCCGCAGTTTACATAAAATTGTAACGTTTCGATTCCCAAGTGTTTACACGGATAGACTATTCACACAAGCTTCGATAGCATACTTGTGTTTATATTGACTAAATAATTTACCCACTGTTTAACGATATAAGCAACGTTGTATTAAATAAAGTTGAAATACTCTAATCGAACAATTAACATATTACTAGTTTGATGCTGTCATGTTTGTTTATAGCGATATAAGCATTATTGAACATTTATAAGGATGTAAGCAATACCGACAATGTGTCTTTATTGTATAATCGAACATTATACAGCGACTTAAAACAAACAAACGATCCTTAAAAATTACTACAATAAATGAAATATTACTTTGCAACATTATTTAAGAAGTAATCTAATGCACATGACTTTGTAAACAGATAATCTCCTTAATAGCCTTAATTATTATTATTATTATTTCTACTTTATTGATTATTTGTTTGTTTGTTTGTTTATTTAGCTAAAGGTACACTTATGATGTTCATTACTTTTTATTTCTCTTGTACGTCGATTTGTAAGCATTTTGATACTTGTTTTCTTTCTAGACAAAGGTTTTTTTGTTTTTTGTTTGTTTGTGTTTTAATATATAATAATAAAACCGTTGTAAAGGTACGCGTTCATACACATTGCTCAAAATCTGTATTTGTTTTTTGTTTTTGTTTTCTTATTTTTTCGTTGTTGTTTAAATTTTATTGATACTTTTAAAAAACCAGACTGGATTTTTTAGTGTTTACTCAACAGATAATGACAACAATGCACCTCTCGTATTTCTCGTATACTTACTATATCACATATTTCAATCTTAACTTATACTTTTCAACTCCATGGAGTTTACCATCTTTAACATACTGGCAACTTAAAATGTATTATGTATTTATAAATGTCCCCTCCACATATATCAACAGTTTTGCTATGGCAATGTCTTTTTTCAATTATCTTCCTTTTCTTCATATTTTTTGTTTTGTCACACACACACACACACTGTCATCGATCATCGATTCACTGTTGGTGCGATATTGTTGGGTAATCGGACGCCCCTTCAATTTCAGCTGGCGACAGATTATGATTTAACGACCAACTTTCTAGATGCTAATCTCAAATAGTTTTTCTTATTTAACTCGCCAACTTGTAGCATCCCTGGCTTCATTGATGTACTTTGTTCTTGTTTTCTTGTACATCGCCACACTGCTCATCAGCAGATCGGGCGATATTGAGCTTAATCCTGGCCCTTCGACAAACTCTGATAGCTTGAACTCCTCATTAAATTCATATGCAGCACTAACCAATAGTGGTCTGAGCATCATGAATCTGAACATACAAAGTCTGAAACCAAAACTTGACATTCTAACAGTAGAAGCACAACCGTACGATATTCTTGTCCTTACTGAAACATGGCTGTCAAATAAAATCTCAGACGAAGATGTCGAACTCCCAAACTTTAAAAAAACATTTCGTTATGACAGAAACGATCGTCTTGGTGGGGGTGTCGCAATATATGTCCGAGATACTCTGCATGCAATTCAACGAAATGATCTTGATGTTAATGGTGTCGAAGCGGTTTGGGTTGAAATACATGTATGCCAGCGCAAATTACTTGTGGGCGGAATCTATCGACCGCCTAACTCAAACAACACACAGTGGCTTAACATGGAACATTCACTCGACCAAGCATTCAACCAGCATGTTGACAACATACTTGTAGCAGGTGATTTTAACATCAACATCAGCTTGAATTCGTCAAATAAAATATGTAGATTGATAGACTCCCTAAATTCTGAACAGCTCATTAACTCACCAACTCACTTCACCGAGCACTCTAGTTTACTTATTGACCTCATGTTCATTAAACACACTAATCAAGTTATTTCAAGTTTCATCGCAGATCCTTTTGTTCCAAATCTTGTCCGGTTTCACTGTCCGACTGTTGCTGTCTTAAAATTCACAAAACCTAAGCAGACTTACTTTCAGCGCCAAATATGGTTATATGACAAAGGCGATTATGTAAAATATAACGATAAACTCAGATCCACCGACTGGTCGTTCATCGAAAACAATCAAAATCTAGATGCTACGGCAGACACAATCGCTAGCTCAATCTTAAAATCAGCCTCTGAGAGTATTCCAAATAAAAACGTAACTATTCGTCCAGGCGACGTTCCTTGGATAAACAAAGAGGTAAAACAATGAATCAGAAAACGTAACAAATTACACCGAAAAGCTAAACTTTCAAATAACGCACTGGCTTGGGAACAATTCAGAAACTATCGCAACGAAACAACAAATATAATTCGAAAAATTAAAAAGAAATACGAACATAAAATAATAAACAAAATTAACTCTGATAACATAATAACTAAAGTATGGGTCAAACTAGCTAAACAACTAACTCAAAAACAAACATCTTCACCAATTCCAACACTTATTGATGGAACAATTAAGGCAGAGTCCGATGAAGAAAAGGCAGACCTTCTAAACTCATACTTTAGCAAACAATCAACCATAGAACCCCAGCAACATCGCCCTTTTACAGTTGAGAACGTTCCATCCACTTTCCTCTCACAAATATTGTTGACAAGCCAGGACATTTGGGATGCAATTTCCTGTATTGATCCTAGTAAAGCCAGTGGTCCTGACTCGATTAGTCCTAAACTTATTAAAGAGGGTAAAGACGAACTTGCTGTGCCTCTCTCGAAATATTTTAACAGATTGTTGGCAAACTCTACCTTCCCTTCTACATGGAAGTTGGCGAACGTCAGCCCCATTTTCAAAAAATCTGATCCATCTAGTCCCTGCAATTATAGACCAATATCACTTCTAAGTTGTATTGGCAAACTCATGGAGCGCTGTATCCACAAATACCTCTACAACTACGTCATCTCGAATAAAATACTTACATCCTTCCAATCTGGTTTCATCAAAGGCGATTCTAGCGTCAACCAGTTAGCTTTCTTTTACAACGACGTCAGCAAAGCCTTAGATGACGTGAAAGGCGTTCGACCGAGTCTGGCATCATGGCCTTATTCATAAGCTGTCATCGATCGGTATAAGTGGTTCACTTCTTCATTGGTTTTCCTCTTATCTTTCTGACCGCAAACAACGGGTAGTCCTATCCAACTCTGCTTCAGGAATCCTCACTATCAACGCTGGTGTTCCTCAAGGATCTATCCTTGGACCATTGCTCTTCCTTATTTTCATTAATGACATTGTCAATGACATTAAGGCAAACATACGCTTATTCGCAGATGACACCAGTCTTTACATTATTGTCGAAGATCCCGTATCTTCTGCAGCCGACCTTAACCATGATCTATCTCAAATATCATCTTGGTCGAAGAAATGGCTAGTAACTTTTAATCCATCCAAGACAGAATCTGTTCTCTTTTCTCGTAAACGTCAACAACAAAATCAACCCCCACTTTATCTCGACAATGTACCCATATCTCAAATCAGCACTCATAAACATATTGGGGTAACCTTCTCTTCAGATGGCAAATTGCAATCCCACATATCTTCAAACGTCAACAAGGCATGGCAGAGAATTAGTATTCTTAGGAAGTTAAAGTTTGTAATTTTCCGTGCAGCCTTGGACAAAATGTATGTCACTTTTATTAGACCTTTACTCGAGTATGCCGATGTTGTCTGGGACAATTGTAGTAATGAATTAAAAAATGATATCGAAGCTGTCCAACACGAGGCGGCTAGAATTGTAACCGGTGCTACCAAACTGTGTAGTATTGAGCGGCTTATAGCTGACGTTAACTGGGATACACTTGCGGAAAGGAGACGCAAACATCGCCTCATTCTGTTCTTTAAAATGAAAAATGGTCTTTCTCCAGAGTATCTTACAAATCTAATTCCTCAGCCGAGAGCTCAGCCATATGCCCTACGAAATCGCTCAGAAGTTCCAGTCATCCCTTGAAAAACTCAAGCCTATGCTACTTCATTTCTACCCCTGACTATTCGCCAGTGGAACTCACTTCCTGAAGATATCAGACATGCACCTACTCTCAGCGAGTTTAAATCACAACTTAACACGAAACCAAAGAAATCACAGCTCCTGTATAATGTAGGAAACAGACAACATCAAGTTAATCATGCTCGTCTGCGATTAGGATGTAGCTCATTAAATTATGACCTTCACAGAAGAAATATTATTCCTTCTCCCCTTTGTGCTTGTGGTGCCGTTGAAACTGTGTCACATTATCTCACTCAGTGTCCTAGATATCAATTAATGCGTAACCGTTTTATCCATGATTTACCTTGTGCTGCTACTGTAGAAAATCTTCTTTTCGGTAATGATCGCCCTACCCTTGATGCCAATTCAAGCTTGTTTTTAAAAGTCCAGAGATTCATTACAGCATCAAAGCGTTTTGATGCCTAACAGTCGACCCCATTGGTGTATCGAACGCTTTTCATCGGGACAGTGTGTGTGACAGAATATTTTTGCGTTTTTTTTTCTTTTTGTTTGTTTGTCTTTTTAATAGTTATCTTATTTTTCCAAAACATTTAAATTAAATGTAAATAATAGTTTGAACAGTTATTAAACTAATAAATTTCGTCAAACTGTTCACTTCACATCATACACTGACTTTTCTATGCAATTCGTAACTGTACACTGCTACATGGAAAGGATTTAATATAAGCAATTACATTGCTTGTTTTCAGATCCATTTCATCATACTATTGCTGTACTGTTATTTTTGTATATACGAACTGAATAAAATATGTTAAAACTAATATTTAACTTACGTGTGCAAGAACAATTTCCCTCTTAAAATACGTCTGTTTCATCTCACACAATTGTCAAAGTAACTATCATATATGTTTTACAGCAAGCAAAACCTTCTATAGTCTGAAAAATTATAGTTACGACATGAATGGAAACTATAACAATTTTTCCTTGCCATCAACTGGGCTTCAAAGATAACTTAAATATGATACGATCCTGATATGGAAATAAATATATGCAGTTTCAATGAAGTTTCAGGTACCCGAGTTTTACGTTCAGGACAGGCATTGAATTACCATAAAATAAAAACACTGCCAGTCAGATAATAATGTTTTATGGACTCTCTTGGTTGTCAATATGGTGTTGTTATATGACAGGTCTGTTATTACTAGAGTTGTAAGTGTATGGATGTTGCATTGTAATTTGATAAGGAAATGTGAAATGTTTTGCTGAACAGATGTTTTCACCAGAAGAGGAGTCAACTACAGAAATTTCAAACATAACTAGATCCATGTTTTCAGATTGACAATAAAGATCACCTTGAGTAAAAATAAACTGGCATAAACATTCAAAAAAGTTTCAACATATATGTGCTGGGAATCAGATGTGACCTTTGATTAATAAACACAAATTTAAGTGGCTCATAGGTTATCAGGCAAATACATTGAGGCTTAAATTCATGGGACTGTCTTAAGTCCTTGTAACAATATGGATATTGTCCTTTAATTGTATTTAATGCGAGGTTTGGCACGAACATGTCTCACAGATTATATAAGTATCACATTAACTGTGCTATAGGTAAAGGTGTCTCTACGTAATTGTACCATGCATTTAATAAAAGAACAGTTTGACTTGTAGAAAAAGATTCTAAAAATCACTATCCATATAAAAGAAACATATTACTGTATAGTTGTTTTATTGTGTTTCATTGTACTGTTGCACAATATTTAAATTGATACTGTATAATTGTTTATTGTAATGGGCCGGTGGCCTTATAGCAAATTAACTTTATCATGTTATGTCACAGTGTAATTTTATCCGCCAGTGATGTGCATATTCTTCAATTGTAAGACAATACGCTGTTTCGGAAGTGATATCCGATTATTAATGTGTCTAGACATGTTTGTTAAAGCCCACACAATAAGCTCTTTAGTAACATAGTTGACACGCTGACCTTATCCTGATATCTGACGCTAGAATCGAAAGGTCTCGCAGATTCAACAGACACAGACACAAAATGATGAACGTAACCATGAATTTAAGAGAATGAGCTGTCAAACGTTCAGGTGAAAACTCTTTGTATATTTTCTCCTTATAGCTAGTCTCTTTAGTTTAAACATAATACATTTCAACGAATGTCAAGAAAGACATGTTAACTTCTACAAACACTCTCTCGTTGGCTCGATGTTGCGCAACAATGTGGTCTTGTGTTGTGGGGGAACCGGAGTGCCCAGAGAAAACCCACTTGTCCGGCTTGGTGACCATTAACCAACTCGTATACGCCCAGGCCGGGAAGCGAACCCGGGTCGCACTGATGAGTGCGCTAACCACTGTGCTAACCGGACATTCTTAAACCTGATCTCTTTAAACATATGGATATGAATGCCACAGGGTATCATTACTTTGTATCAGGGTGCACATTGCTATAATTTTATTAATTCGAAAAAAGTAATTATAATATGCTATCATTGACAGCGGAAGGCAAATTATATTAAAACAGCACACACAATCATAAAATAGCTCTTTGAATCAATATAATGTGTCTGTGTTAGATTTGAGCAATGTACAAATAAATCAAATATTGTGATATCGAAACTACCCGATACATATTGAACAAAAACAGTGTTTTAATACAAAGCAATGCATGCCATTTCCTGTTGTAGTTAATGGTCTTGCGTAGTGGCCTTCTTTAGACTCATTTCTTTAATGTTGTCATAATTTCCAGTTTTACAGAGACTGAGAACGATAGTCTTTAGTTTATATAGTATGTATGCACTCTGTTGTTTTCGTTGTTTTGTGCTGTTGTTCCATGATTCTTGTTAAAACTTTGTGATTTTTGATTTTGTATTCTATGTCTATGGCGTTTACCCTGTGCCATTTAACCTGGTTTATGATAAAACTTTTTGCTACGTACTGAGCTTGTTTCTTGTTTCACTGCCTCCTCCATCCTTGTACAAATCTATTCCATAACGTACGAATGGCGAAGTATTTTATGCTAGACTATGAGATTTCTGTAAAAGATACACCAATGTCATTTGTTTGACAAGCTTGTAAATATCGTTGAATAGATGCTGTTGCCTTAGATCTTGGAACCTTTAGACCAATTTGGAGTTTTGCTGACAAATTACAGCTATGTTGTTTGTTATATTGACAATGATGCCTATATGAAACGTCTGTATAAGAGTAATATCGTTGTCATTCCGTGGTTACAAACAGATAAAACCACTCAAAGTGCACGGTCTTATGTTACTATATATGCATAATTTGATCCGGACTTGTGTGTAGAAGCTGGTGTATTTATTCATAGCCGCTATATGATGTTAAGTTGGTCTATGTTATATAGAATTAAAAAGAGTTGTCTAGCGTATGAAAGATCTGTGATTTTAAATGTTTGTCAAAGCAGCTTAAAAATAAACTTAATCCCCATATCTTTAATGTTTTTTGGGTCGAGAATTAATACTCAACAGCATATACATTTATGTTCTTCTGAAGTAACTTAACATTCTCTACTTAAAGTTGGGCTAATCCTACTATATATTCATATTAAGGGTTTATTATTGCACGACGATGTACGTTTTATTTGCATGCCACACTTTGAAAAAAAATGAGCATTTAAGTTTACTGTCGGCAGGTCGGTAAATGAATTTCGTCGTAAATGTTGTTTTATTTATGTTTTCACAAAGGTGTTTTAGGATGCATATTATTTGACGAACATGTTCCCTCCATGTAATTTACGTAAACGTTTATTCATATAAACTTGAGTAATGGTAAATTGTATTTATGTTATTATTCTTTTAAACATTTAAGCAACTCAATATATTACCATCATAAATGTTGAGTAGTTTATATTTGTAACCAACTGAATCATTAGTTTTATGTTCAATAGAACAATGTTTTCATTTCGACAATACCATTAGTGACAACGACACATCTTTACACACATGCAGTAATACATTTAACTTCCTTACATTGATTACCACCGACAAAAGGAGAACAACATTTTTAGACTTGAAAATCTTTAGCTTTATTACTAATAATTGCAACTGAAATCAAGCAAACATTTTACACATTCGTTCCTTTTTACAATGTGACTTGCAAATATCATTGTAGCTAAAGAAAATTCTGTTTTACAGAGAAACATGTTGCCAATATTGAACTCATGTTAAAGATCGTGTTATATTTTTGTGCAATGCAATAAATATTAATTCAGACCACTAACTTCTATTTAACATCCTTGAATAGTGCCGTCGGTATTTTGACAACAACCGATAAGGGTAACAAAACAAAATGCAGAACAAACAATTTCTCCATGAATTTGATTCCCATAAATTCCTCTTAGGAGGCATTAAGATGATTTAGTTGCATGTTGTCTTCAGCTTTTCCGGTAAACTAAATTCATCAAATTAAGAAAATGGACAGACTCGTCAAAGTTTGATGTTGCTTATAAGGTTTTGAAACATAAATAGAAAAAGGCAGTGTGAAACGTTGAATATGTATCAAGTGGGTGAATTAACCACACGGAACACAACGTTTCAGACATAGATACGTAATGGTTGGAAGTTGTAAAAATAGTATGTATGCGCTATGTTTAAACTTATACCTATTGCTAAGATGTGATATTCAATTATGTTAACATGTGCTTACACAGTCCCTTAATGGCGGCTTTATGTCTTTAGAAAATCAAGATGTCCAAGTCAACGAAACAGGCCAGACATAACGGACCATGAGTCTGGTCAGAATAGACCGTATTTCGAGTTAATCAAACCACACAGTGGGCATGACGGAAAATACACACTAATGTTTCTATGATGAGTTGTTATACGATATCTGAATTCGATACAAGGTATATGATGGCTGAAATGGCCTGTTTCTTTTTGTCAGTTTCAATTGTAATCATTAGGATTATTATACAAGGTGATGTGATGTTGATTAAAAATAGTTTTCCAAGATACTGACTATGACCGGAACCTTACTTGCATATTTAAGGTTGTAAGTAATGTATTAAACCACTGAGCTATGCAGGACTGTTCGACACCGACCTGCTAGTTGACTTATGTATTGATTACCAATCACCGTGCAAGTACATGGAAAAAACGAACGAACCGATAATGTTCCAAAGATTAATATATCTAATGCACTTATTAAGTGATAATATATATTCGACACTAGAAGCTTAATCGTTTGATAAATAATAAATATTTGTTGTGGTTACTACCAGCAAATGATTTCACATAAGTGTAATAGCAGGCTGCGACACCAACTCCAGCTAGCTTTTGACATAATACAAAGTATCATAATTATTTTGGTATTTGGGGTTTCACACCATCTATTTACGTTTGAATATCATGTCGCCTTCAGTGTTATGACCACTGTATCAAAATAATTTTACTTAAATCCCCGATGACCATTCTAAGTCCGTAAGCCCAGCAGTATAATTACAGATTTTTAATGCATATTCTATCTGCCTTTATTGTAGTCGTTTTCGTTTAATGTATTAGGTATTGACATTGGTTTACTTGTAGAAACACAACAATATCTTTGGTAAACACGATATTGTATAACATGTTAATAATATGCAGTTACTGCAAATTCCGGCATGAAATATTTGTATTTGTGTTGATAACATTATGCTTTATATGTTTTGTTCTGTTCAGTTCTGTTTACATGTTTAGCTACTGACCTTGCCCTCGTAATTGCCACTGTAGTAATGACTGTCTTTCGCGCTTAAGAAAAATCCACCTTCATGAGTTAATATTTCCCTTTAAATATCCTGCATTAAAATGATTCCAAGGATTGATTAGTTGAAAAATGATAGGTAACGGCTGATGAACAATTTGGTGGGTCATTCATTTCGTATGTTCCGTAATTGTTGCCCTTGAATATGATTTCTGTTAGACTGAATCTTACTTTTGTATTAAAGTTCAACAGCATTAACTATTATAAAAGAACATCACCATTATACTCATTGTTCCGAAATTATGGCCAAAACAGACTGTACTGTTTGTGCATAAGGCTGACTCATAACAGTTATGGTACTCAAGATTCCATATAAAGGAAAGTCAGCAAGTTCGTGTTGTCTGAGGTAATTTGTGTATTATTTCGTTTAATATGCATGTAAAGGAAATGATTGAAGCCTTAACAGGACATATTGACCTTAATTCCTGGCTGCAAGCCAATTCTGTCTAGTAAATTATCCGAAATTACGCAAAGCCATTTACAAACTTGTTCGTCTGCTCCTGTTTTAAGGACATTGTACTTCAATATAGCAGTGAAAGATTAGACCAAAATGATCTGTTAAATAATTTACAACTTTGCTCGTTCCTGCTATTTTAGATTTGAGGGTAATATGTATTAATCTTGTGTCGTTATTTATTTTCAACTAAATGTTCTTCTCAAATAAGTATGTCATGATAATTTACGTCAACAAACCAATGGTGACAGTGTATATGTTGTACTCACTAGTGGATCAAGAGAGTGGGTTATGAGATGGCATCCTGCGTACCCATATTAATTACCAAGATAGCTTGTCACGTCAATATGATTGACAAGATAAGAGTTAATTACACAAAGTATTAGCCAGCACTTCTTGCAGAGTCCCAATCACCCATACAACGTTCTGAGCATATGTTAAAGCTTTTAGGAGGGAGAGTGCGCCTTCTGCCCTTTCAACATTTTATAGGGTCAGGCGTTCAGTACAAAAACATAATTTTGTGTGAAACGTGAACAAACCGTTTTGTCATGAAATCTCATCAAACCAACAGACTGACTTTCTTTTGCGAAAAGGTATTAGCAACGAATTTGTAAATATAATGACGATTGAGGCTTGAACTTAAAACCAAGTCTGTCCAAATGACATTTATTCTTAGGTGTTCGTTCATTGAAGTAAGTTAAATAACTCAATATGAACAAATATTAAAAATAACAACAAATGTTACCAACACTTTTTATGCCGAATCCTCGATTGGCCCCCTAGTGCTGTAAAAGTCATGATTTCTTTTACCATATTTCGAAATTTGAAGGGACTCGTTCACAGACTTTGTGTTGGCCCTCTGGATTGGTATGTAAATAACGAAGGATTTATCTATGAGATAGTTTTCGTTCAATGCACTTATTAACATGGGGCTTTGACAAATATGTCCATGAACACAGGTATATTTGCTAAAGCATGCATCACGTTTTATTGAAGATGAATGTTTATCCCACCTTAACGAATAACGAACGCATTTGTTATCGACATATAACTTTGTATTTATATATATAAACATGTGTTTGACCTTCGTGTGACCAAAACCTTCTGTCAGTATTTCACCAGTCGTCGTCTTTAAGTGGTTCTTATGCCTTATTGAATGCTAAATTGACCTTAGAAAATATGTTTTAACATATTGTTCACATACATGTGCTGTTTAAATCGCTTTAGTAAACAATATAGTTTGTATTCAACCATATTATTAAACTCTTTGTTTCTATCACATAAAGCAGTTACTGAACCATAGCTTCATAAGGTCACACGACAGTTTGTTGTACAATCAGTTTTTTTCAAAATCTTGATTTATGATTCAAGTAAAATTTATATTTAATATGTCTGCAAACTGATGTTTTAAAACTTGATTATGTATCTCATTCATACATGTATAGTTGTTTTTTATCTCTTAAAATATTTACCTTTTGGTAGGGGTTAGCAACGGCAAGGTTATGTTAACTATTTCCGTCGTTCGTTTGTTTCCCTTGGCATATTTTGCTAAATGAGTTATCTATAGCTAAATAAATTTACATTTTTTAAAATAAAGAAGAGAGATGTACTCAATCGGCTTGAATAAATTGATGCTGATAAAGTTTGCAATCTATTGCCTACGGCACGATACTATTTTTAGCATTTGATTCATTTTAAAGGGCATTAAAAGGTCTCGTGAACTCGTAACAGCTTGAAAGGATCTTGATCTTGTAGAAACCGTACAGTCGCCTGTAGATCCGCTCATGTTTATACACTACGTTTTATCATTGAGCTATCAAAACGAGAATAGTAAAACCCTTGAGAACAAAATAAAGGTTTCTCCTGTTGTTCAATATTTCAATACTTCCGGGATTGAACGAATCATCGTTAAACAAAATATGATTGCTTTCAATTAAACCAAATAAACTTTAGTGTATGTTTCTTCTAAAGTAGTCGATAAAAACAAACTGATGCTGTTGCGAAACAATACGTGTTCAAGCGCGTGATATCCTACTAATTGAAAGTTTTTGCTCGACTTTCCGAGTTTAGGCGGCTGAGATCTCAACGACGTGCAAAAAAACGTAATGTATTGATAAAGAATCATAATATGAATTATTTGCAAATGTAAAAATCCACATATGCCACTATGTTGAATTAAATATTTTTTATAGCTGTGATGTAAAACATGTAATTTGATAAAACGTCACTCAAACTTTTAACCGTTAACGTATGTGCCAGACAATTTTGTTTATATTTGCAAGATTTTCGTAGAAGACTCCTACATCGTTATTGATGACTACCAAGATGGTTCGGGTCAATTCGTTGTCCTACCGACCTTGTCTGATTAATTGATTCCACTTATCGCTGAGAAAAGAATCAAGATGGAGGACCAAATGCTCGTAAAGTGGTCAATGCCCCGACTGAATTTCGCGTTAACAATCATATATATCAGGAATTCTGGTCGAGTTCTGCTTTAAATATATCGTATTTTCCGGTAAAAGCTTTAATCGAATGTCCTTAAAGCAAATATAGACACAAATGTAATTCTTGTGCTATATATATATAGCAATACAATATATATATATATATATATATATATATATATATATATTGTATTGCTAATTAAGTTTGTCTTGAATGGGAATACATGTATATCAAAATCAAACTCTTTCAATTTTTGTTGTTGACTGTTCACCAGAGGATTGTATAGTTCTTACTGACTTTAAAGCTCTAGTCTAGACAGTATTAATAGGTCAAATTAATCGATAAGCATGGGACTAAAACAGTGATAAATATGATTGAGTCAACACTGGTATTGATATTGGTAACACTGATCAGTATACATTTTTGTCACATAACGGTTGTTCTATGATTGATTATTTATTGTCAAGCGAGCGTAATTTCTCACAGATTAAAGAATTTACTATTAAATCTTTCAATGAATGGAGTGACCACGCTCCGTTACATATTTCATTGCTATGCAATACTATTGAACCTAATACTACAAAGTACTCGGAGCTTAAATTTAAATTGGATGTCTCTTTTCGGGAGCAATTTCGCTCCAGGATTATTTTTAATTTACCTGTTTTCAATAATATTTTTCATAATGTTGATTGCTCAAACAGAGACGCAGTTAACAATATGTTACATTCCTTCACAAACACTATTCAGAGTGTAGCCGAACCATTGTTTTCAAAAGAACGTTTTTATTCAGATCATGTATATTTTGAGAATTATACCCATAACAATAAGAATTGATCGATCATGATTGTACTGTAGCACGTGATTTGTATTTAGATGTTCTTAGAATTTTTAATACTGATAGGTCATATGCAAATAGATTGTTATTATGTAATGCGAAAAAAACAGTACAAGAATATAGTTCGCAAGAGAAAGAATATTGATTATAGAAAGAGAATGGAAGATATTGAAAATTTGAGAAAGAGTAAGCCTAGAGAATTCTGAAAATATTTTAAGTCTAAAACTACAAACAATTCAAATAAAATTCCACTCGATAATTTTCGAGAATATTTCGCAAATCTCAGTACCTCTGCCTTTGGCAGCCTTAATCATGACGCAGAGGATTTTAATATTAATCATGATTTTAATGCACCAAATAATAGTTTTCCAGAACTTGACGAGGCAATATCTGTACAAGAAATAATAAATGCTACTAAGTCATTAAAACGTTGTAAAGCCTATGGTACTGATAATATGTTGAATGAATATTTTATTGAAACTATAGACATTTTAGCATCACATCTATGTGATTTGTTTAACAATATATTAAATTCGGGTTATTTTCCCGAACAATGGACTGAAGGGATTATAACCCCCTTACATAAAAAAGGATCATATTCTGATGTAAATAATTATAGGGGAATTACTTTAGTTAGTTGTTTATCGAAATTATTTACCACTGTTATAAATAAGCGTGTTGAAAAGTTTTGTGAACAACATGATATTATTTCGGATGCCCAATTCGGAATCAAAAAAGGGCGCTCTACCACTGATGCTATATTTATATTGTTATCTCTTATTCAAAATTATTTGTTTGAAAACAAAAGGCTTTATGTTATATATGTTGATATGATGAAATGTTTTGATACTGTTTATAGAAATGCCCTATTGCTGAAAATGTATAAATGTGGAATACAGGGAAAAATACTTAGAATAGTGCGTGATATGTATATGAAGGTTAAATCTTGTGTAAAATCGTTGTCATCATATTCTGAATACTTTAGCTATGCTGTCGGATTGCGTCAGGGTGAAGTTATGTCCCCTTTGTTATTTTCTTTATTTGTGGAAGATATTGAATTGTATTTACAAAATGATATTAATTCAGGATTACAAATAGATGATATTGTCATAATTATGCTATTATTTGCTGATGATATGGTCATTGTAGGAAAATATCCTGAAGAAATTCAAACCCATTTGGACAATTTGTCAAATTACTGTAATACCTGGGGATTAAAGGTGAATATTGATAAGACGAAAATCATGGTGTTTCGTAAAAGAGGCGGATTATTTCCCAATGAAAGATGGACTTACAATGGCCATGATATACAAGTTGTTGATGATTTTAATTATTTGGGTGTTGTTTTTAATTATACTGGAAATTTTAACCTGAACCAAGAACATTTAAATGGCAAAGCACTTAAGGCAATGAACGTATTATTTTGTAAATGTCAAGATTATGACTTAAAACCCAAAATTATGTGTCAGTTATTTGACGCATTTGTTGGTTCTATTTTGAATTATTCGGCAGAGGTTTGGGGGTATACTAAATCAAAGGAATTAGAAAGAATTTATTTGAAATTTTGTAAAAGATTATTGAACGTTAAAACAAACACTTGCAATGCCACTGTTTACGGAGAGTTGGGTAGATATTCATTATATATTCATAGATATGTGCGTATATTGTCTTATTGGTTTAAGGTTGCTAACAGTGATAATATTATCATAAAATCTGTATACAAACAGGCTAAGAGGGATAGTGATAAAGGTTGCCGTAATTGGGTGTATAATGTTAAAAGATATTAAATGATTATGGTTTTAGTTATGTGTTTGGTGATATTTACAATATTGATGTTAAATCATTCATAAAAAAATTCAAATGTAGAATTATCGATACTTTTAAACAAGATTGGTATAGTACTATAGAAAATAGCACGGTGTTAGATGTGTATAGACATTTTAAAACCTGTCTGGAATATGAACCTTATTTAGATATTTTACCAAAGAGCTTACGTTTTTTTCTTTTGTAGACTACGGCTGTCCGTGCACCCACTCCATATTCAAACTGGTAGATACAATAGAAATAACGTTGTACGCAACCAAAGATGTTGTTTGTGTTGTAAATCTAATGACATCGAAGATGAATATCATTTTATGTGTGTTTGTAAATCCTTTAGCAATTTAAGGAATAAATATATCAACAATTGTTACTTTATAAGACCTTCTGTATTTAAATATATGCAGCTGTTGAAATCTAACAACAGAGCTGAACTGATTAACTTATGTCTGTTTGTTAAAAATGCTCTCAAAGAAAGATCCACTTTGATTAATGTTAGAACATAATTCTATTTAATGTTCATCCTCTGATATATATATATATTAGTTTATTTAATTTAATTACTTAGAAGTATTGAATACTTTTGTACATATATATATTTGTATATATATACTCATTTGTTTGCATTATCTGTTACTTTACATACACGTTGACATTATATGTTATATCATTATGTGTTGTTGACGATGTACATTGTACAAGTCAAAATAAATTGTCTGTCTGTCTGTCTGTCTGTCAACCAACGATCGGGCGAGCTTCTGGTCTTTGTATTCTTCTGGGATTGGAATAGTACCCTACGTTGCTTTGCGTTTAAAACCCTTTTGGAGAATAGAGATTGCGGGTACCCTTCATTTTGTCTCTCTTGATTACGATTGATAAGAGGACTGTAGTCTTATTCATAAAAAACATTAAACTGTATAAAATAGCAAAACACATCGGTAAAACACCCCCGTTAACCAAATGTTCGCTTGCACTAAATAATAACCAACAGGTTTGCACCATTTTCTTACACAGGTAGTTGTAGGAAACGCAGCTTCTACAATCAGTAAATAGGACGACTTTGTGTACTCTTGCTAAAGTCGTTCGTATCAGACTTCCTTATAATCCAATTTGCATTTTAAGGAAATGGTTGTCTGAAAATGGCGTTTTGTCCTGAATTTATATTGCATGTCAATTCCGTTGAACTTCCGTTCTCGTAACTTTCTCGAAAATACAAACAGCCTGTCCCATTTCTTCAAGCATTAAACTTAATCAAGCAGGGTTCGATTGTAGGAACGACGCAGTAGTACAAATGACGTGTTTAATGACCGTTTGACTCCGCCTCTCCTAAGAAGAACGATCTTACAGTGGATTGGTTATATATGTGCCCATAGAACACCATTGCAAATATAAGTGGGTTGATATTATATATAAGCGCCACAAGGGTTTATATTGATGATAAGACTTGACAAGAAATTATCGTACGTAAACAAACTATGGTACATTGAAGGGGCTGTCTCACGTATGATAAAATAGCGAAAAAAAAAGAAAATTGTCGAAAACTGACATAAACTTGGCATCGATGTGTACAATGCATTGGAACTTACTAACTGAAGTACCACCTAGTTTACAATTAATTTAAGTTTAGCAGTTAGTTCGTACTTTTCTATTAAAAACGATTTCTGAGTGTCTACCATGTAGAATTCATTCCTTATGCGTGATTGGCTAGTCGGTGTTATTGCGTGATATTACCGAGGTAGGTGTATTGCTTAATTATGTCACCCGAATAGAATAAGCCTTTGTAGCTCAGTGAGTAAGACGCTGGACTTCAATTTTGGCGACGCGGGTTCGAACCCGGTCTCCGTCACAATTTTTTTTTACATGTCCAGAGATTCGTTACAGAAAAAAACTTTTTTGGAGCCAATCTGTGACACAGTCCCTTTAAAGTGTACATTTGAATGTCCTCATAATGATATCAAAGTTGTGTTGTTTTGCCTGTATGTTGGTTGATTATTGAATTGAACTCGTGGACCTTAGTTAAGGCAAGACAAAACTGTTCTTGACCCCATATCTTACACATTTCAAAGGCTTTGTAGAAACACAATTTTTCTACAATCTATATATATGTTATCTTTAGCATTAAAATAAAGAATATGGTCAAATTCAATTTATCAATTTTTTGTCTGTATATTTGATGTCATTAAATACGGGTAATAAAACCCTTTTTTTCATGAATTTGATTCTTATTAATGTCTTTTTGGATCTTTGGAGAGAAATAAATTACATATTGCCTATAGATTATCGTGGGACACCCCAGGGACACTACTGCGCTATGTAAAATGTGTACTGGAAGAAAATAACATGGTTGTCGCCGATACCTGCATCTGATACAGAACAATAAAAACTAAAGGGGCAAGCATGGTAGCAAAATAATTTACAACGATTCTTAATTGAATTCAGATGATTCAATCATGTAGGTGTAATGTTATGTGTTGAAATGGTTTTGTGTTATGTTCTGTTTTTGAACATAAATCATTGAACACTTGCAAATTAAAACCTGTGAAAAAATGAAGCTTTTTCAGTTTCATTATTTAAAAAAAAAATCATGAGATATAGACTCGTGCAATTCTTGAAAAATAACTATCACGTTTGCCTGCACTTATTAAAATCAGTTCCTTGTTAATTTGTCACTTTCATGGAATCAGAAAATATCACGATCGAACATCAAGTATTTGTAAAAAGATCAATGCTAAAATGTTTTCATTGTCTACAGAACTGGAACTCTTGTACAATAAGTTTCTTAAGGTTTCGTTGAATAGCTTTTAAAGGGCACATTAAGCCACAAACAGAATTGTCAGTATTGTGAAACATTTCAATAGGACTTTTCAAGTTTATCTTGAACGGGAGTATTTGCATTATCAGAAAACTGAACTAGAGTGCAGAAGATCGAGTTTGTGTCGGAGTTTTTATGCCTTACGTAGTGTTAAGAGGTTAACACCATGTAATGGAAAATTAATTGATATAAAATATTGATACTAATGGGTAAATGTTTTTTTTTCCGTTTATAAATTCAACTGATTGTTAAACATCTTAAACAATACTTTTAATTGTTTAAGGCAAGTACGAGAAATTTTGATATGCAAACAATAGGAAGAAAGTATTAAATGGTAAATGGACTCAAGCACTTAAAAGGCTAAAGTATTGATAACTGCAAATACCCTTTTTTTAAATGATTTGGTACAAATACTTATTTTTTATATATTTTTGTTTTAAACTATTGCTATTAACAACTAACATTTCTCCGGTCATTATAAGGACGTTGTACTTCAACCAACCGCAGTCAGATTTCCAATATCATCTAGTATAACAACTATGGAACAGTTTGACAACCTGCCACTGATTTAAAATCTAATTGTTTAATAAGTACAAATGCAATAAGCATTTGAGGGCGTACATTGAATAGACGACACGGTTTGTAATTTGTACTTCACTATATTTTTATTACTGTGGTGTTCTACTCGAATGAGTATTGTTTAGTAATGCATGGTTTAGCCGCCGAAAACTGGTTTTACCCCTTGAGTTACTTCATTGACCGTACCGAAACAAAAGCCCTTATACGTCGCAGAGCAATGGTTGCATACATGGTGTAAATGTCCTATTGTATGATTTATGCGTTCGTTTCAATACAGTTTCTAAATTATATAACGTTCCTATTTTTAGATAGTTCAGTGTTAAAATGATTGTTTTCGTTGTAGCCCAGTGGACTAAATCCAAATAATGATAATATATCGTGGGCTTAGTGCAAACACGGTTTTAACTGAATAAAGAAAAAGAAGGCGTTAAAACAGTTTGGGGGTTAAGTCTAGATATGATAACAACTATGAACTCATTTAACGTCGCATGACGGTGTAGGTCGTATGTAAAATGAAATATTTTTTTATCAACTCAAACTATTTAATGTGTAGTTTTATGAACGGATACATGGACATACATCTAAAGCAACGGATATATGGCCTTATTTCTATAACCACACAGGTATGATTATTGTGTCGTATTCAAATTTCATTTACAAACATGAATATATTGGATATAATGTCATATTTAAATCCAAATATATTGCTTTGACTGCCGTGGTTGTTCATTATCAATTGTATCTGTTTAATCGTACAGTTTGTAGATGGATTTAAGACATATTTTGAAAACTCTATTGAACTTATGTTTGGCTGGCAGTTCCAAGGTGGTAACCCCAGTATCGTTTGATAAAGCTATTTTGATGCAAGTGGTGTCTTCCTGTCTAGTTGGTACTCTCTGTGTCTCTCCTTCAGTGCTTCTTGGGGCCTAACATTTAGACTAAAAACATCTTAATATAGCAAAGGCATATTACGTATACAATTAATAGATGTTAGGGTAACTGCTTTAGACCGGTCAAAGAAACAATACTTCACTATGAAATTATACTCAACATAACCTGGATAACAACGTAAATCATTTTGGAAACTATTGTTATCTACTGTTTTATGTAATAAACTCAAGCGTAAACTTATGACTTCATGTCTTTCTGTGTATGAAAATAGAATGGCGGCATCCATTTTGTGGCATGCTTTAAGGTCCGTGGTACTTTTGAGGTAGCGTATGTTTCTTTTCATATGAATAACACGAAAAGCATCGAATTTCTTGACTATATTATAGTTATTGTTTTGTCTAAAAGGTTTAAGATAATGTTTTATTTTAATATTGAAAGCATTTATAAATGTTGAAAAAAGTGTGCGCGTCTTTAGTTTACCCGTTTTTCACTGACCGTTCAAAGGCGGTTACCCTTACAATTATAAATACAGCTATTTTGATGCACGTGTGGACACTCTTTGTTGTTTTTACGTTTTGTGTCTCTCGTTCAACTATTTTAAAATGATATTAATATGCATTCAAAAAAGGAGCCATAGACATTATTTAAAAGAAAATATCATTCCATAATAGTTTATACAATATTGGTAACAATATAGATATATGCATTTATATGCTTCATAATTAAAGGAAAGATATCTAACAACAAAATAATATAATGTTTATTCTGTTCTCTATAACAATTAATGTTTCATATGTGGCATGATTTATTCAGGGACATAACGGTGATATCCATTACTATTTTGCATTGTTTAATGATAATGAAGCTTTAATTCAGTATTTATGATACAAATGTAGGTTGCCATTTAGGAAGACACATGAAACATTGCAAAACAAAAGCTCAGTATTTTGGGGGTTTGGAAAGGCCTTAATTTGACATATGCATATTTTGTTTCCGGTTTCATGAGACGGACCAACCCTCAAACACATTGCCCGTTCCAAACTATTTAATTCCTTATTTTTTCTGTAAAGTTGAACAGACTTCAAAAATGTGTATGCTAACTTCACAAATTGGTAGTTATTTTTTGTGGACTCTTTTCCTATCTTTTGTTGTATTTTGCATTTTAAGCCTTTGCTTTTCATCGCTTGTTATACCGTGAAACTTCTCTTAAACCACATAAATTGATTCGAACTTTCTTCGTCGGTCAGTTTAAGCAGGTTGGTTTTCTTTCACAAAGTTAGTGGACGAGATAACATTCCCGGTCTAGAATGAATGGCGTTATATTAAGGTGACGTTAAGGACAAATTTCACTGTACGTGCAAGTAAGCTTGTACTTTTTGATTATTAACTTGCAATGATTTAGATAAAAATATTTTATAGATGGCATATATTTAAAAAATACTTACAGGTGTGTTCGTTGAAAGCAACTTATAACATGGGATATCGATTTTAGTGGAAATTAATCAGTACATATATAATTATTTTTAGTATTATCAAAAGCATGATTTTCGTGACAATTGACATTTCAGTGATTGAAATTATGAAAGTCGATTGTACAACATATGTTCTTATCCTAATGCATTTCTTATTTTAACTTAATGAAATGCCTTTTTATCCACTGCTGCATAATTCCTTAGTTCTCAGATTGATAAATTACTTGTGTTTAGTACAGGGTTCCATCCATTTCTATGTTATCCGTGTGGCTTTGCGCCTTGTTATCTGGCGTGGTTAAACAAGGTTTGATATCCGGATATCAGCAAAACGAGTATTCAACACAACACCTTCAGATAATCAGTTAGAGGGATGTTGCGATTAAAACAGTAACAGAAAGGGATGATAACATTATAATAGTTGTAATATTTCAAAATTAACCACTGATATAATTTGTTATAGCATCAATCCGTTAAAAATAAAAGTGATGATGGTTTCATTTTTTCAAAATAAACAACTTACATTAAATCTTATGAAATTAAATTTCTCCATAAAATCGGTTTGTATGATGATGTGTCTGAATAATTATGCTAACTACTGTTTTGAATTATTTTACGTTTCTTCATTTTTCAGTTATGCCAATCGGAAGGGACTCTAAAATGCAGAACTTTCGGGTCGTAGTCATGGGGACCGGTGGCGTCGGGAAAAGTTCTATTATAAGCAAATTCATGAACGATAAATTCACTGAAGTTCATAAAGAAACTATAGAAGAACTGCACAGACACCAGATGCGGTTTGACAGTGGGAGTGTTGAAATAGACATTCTAGACACGGCCGGATCTCTTCAGTTCCCGGCGATGAGAAAACTTGCAATAGCAACAGGGGATGCATTCTTTCTTGTTTTCTCTGCTAATAATCCGGAAAGCTTTGAAATTGTTAAACACCTTCGAGATGAAATAAAAGAGCAAAAACAAAAGGGACAGTACTCGATCGTTGTTGTCGCAAATAAAACTGATTTAGACATTGAGGAAAATCACTCTCACGCGGTGACAGAGTCGGTTGTGTGTATGGACTGGGAGGAAAAGTTTATTACTACATCTGCCAAAACAGGGGACAATATTGAATGCGTATTTCAAGCCCTTGAAGATAAAATTAGGGAGAGAATGGTAAATTTGAAGAAGAAACGCCTGTCCTTTTTCAGGAGGATTTCAATGCCTGTGATGAGAATGACAAAATCGGAAACTGCAACGACAGCACTTGTGGAGATCAAACCTCGACCACAGTCGATGAAAAATTAAAACAAAATACTTTTTTGCACAACAGTTGAATTTCAAATATATATTAATTTAAGGTTGGAAAACATATACCTTCTGTGTATAATCACTGTGCTACAGTTCGTTTTTAAACTTTATTTAATATATATATACTCACATTGTTCAAAACTATTTTTATTGTTTATACATCAGTTATCGAATAGTAAACTTAGCGGTCTATAATGCCTTATTATGTTAACCTGATTTCACTTTATTGATCAAATGAAAAACAACAACGGAAGATTTGTGCACAGATTAGATAAATTGTTTTCTTATATTTCATAGTTACGTGGCCCCGAATTCCCCTGTTAAAATGCACCAAAATTATGCTTATATTTTTTGACTGTCCATCAGTTATATATTTTTTTGTTTCGATTTTAAAGGCTAATGAATACAATGTGTTTAATTTTACCAAAGTAACTGCACATTTTTTGTGAAAGGCATCAGTTCTTTTTGTCAAATATCCTGTTTGAATACTAAGTATAGTAGTTTTTACCATACAGAATTGCAATTATTGATAAAATCTAAAATGTTACCTAGTGTGCATTTGCATCTGCCGGACTTGTCTACCAGTTGATGTCTTAATTACCTTATATGGGACTAAATGGCGTAGTGGTATAATATAAGTGTTACTATTTTTGTAACTATATTAATTGTTTTTGCTGGTGCCTTATTGAACAAGTGATTTCAATCCTATGAACAATGTAAACTAATATTAATCAGGTCAGTTTTATAAAGCAATTTTAAATTGTACTGCTTAAAGTTGTTTCCTTTTTTCATTTTGTAAAATAACGATTATTTTCACATGTACAATAAAAATAGAACTAACCGCTGGATTAAATTTTTACAGCAAAAGCACTTCACTTTTACTCACATTGAAATTTGCTCAATAGTTTTATTGTTTGTATGGGATAAGTTCAACTAGTTAAACGGCATAATTGTATTTTTTTCGATTACAATACAGACATATTTTCTCTAGTGTCAGTTAAGGTGGTATTAAATGTACAAATATCGTTACGTCAGATATAATTACTTATCACGAAGTGCCTTTTGCAGATTAGTTCGAAAAGGTCGCAGACATTGAGACTGTGCCATGCATTATGTCTTAATGTTTATAGACCATGCATTGATATAGACACATATAACGGATAAACCTGTCATTTGAATACCCTACTCTACGTTCAATAATAAGGCGACTTCGTCTACGGTTTCGTACTTTCACATTGAATGGTTGACAGGCTGTATTAGGTCGATTGCATCTTCAATACGATCCATTTTTTTTCCCGAACTTTGACGAGTTTTCCGGGATAGTTTCCGGGGAATAAACCAGTGCGAAATCGATGACACAGATTTATACTTTAACCGATAGTATTAATTTCCTCAGCCGCCACCAAAATGTTGACATAGATATATACATGTTTGAATTGTGATTCAATACGTGTTCATTTTGAAACTATTTTCGTATTCTACCTTTTATGTTGCGTTTTGTAACTCGTCGATATTTGAATACTTGCGTTTTCTATTAGTGTAAATTACGTTATTACGCAGAAAGCAGCTTATTCGATTAATATTAACCGCATTACGCATTACGAATACTTATTACATTGCTATTTTTAGCAAGTAACTTAATATAGAGAACGCAGCTCCGTAGTTTTTAGAGCAGATTGGTCACTAGGTAACATTTAGATGTAAATGTAAATGAATATTGGGTCGTTCTAACAGTGCTAGGTCTGTGATTCCCATACGCGCATTACTTCGTTAAATGCTAAAACTGCCGATGCTGACATAAGTTTGACCACAGTTGGCACACGAAAAGTCACTAAATGTTGATGGGCTGACTTGGAGATCACTATAATATCAGGAGGTCCGAACATATCTGTATTATTTCTTGTCTTATACCAGAGTTTTATAGCTTTGATCTTAAGTAGGAAGGGTCTTTTAATTGTGACGATAGGCATATTTCGGCTGGTTCTCTCAAAATAGCAGAACTAGTAAGTTAACCGTAGCTTTTACACACAACTAGTCATCAGCGGACATAATGAAAACATTGCTTTTTTCACCATTAAATTTTAATATTTTATATGCCCTATTTTCTCTAAAATATAATTGCAAGCTTATAACACAATTCGATATCAAGTTACAATAAGATATTTTTTAAGCATGTTATGTGTTTCATACATACATTCATGCAATTATCTCAAAAGTATCCATAGGGAAATATATTTGAACGAGATAAGGGTTATTCATCTGAAAATAATTTTCAACATTCTATTTACTCATTCAACAACAAATACGGCACAATGAATAAGTCTGGCATTGTGTAGGAGTGAAAACTGCCCAGATATCCTTTTAGAAGATAAAAACGTCTAGAAATCGCTACAATGTAAAACTTGGTATATAAGACATAGTTGTGGTCACACTATATTTAAGCCGTTGGAAATTGATATCACAAGTCTCACATCTATGCATCTATGCTACCATAGATTTTACCAAACTCTGTCTTTCAGGGCTGTTGGTCAATTGGGCCACAGCGTAACATATTTTCAACACTGAATGTTCTTTCAATGTTATATTATTTGAAACTTCAATGGTATTGGTCAAAATAAATTGTCGATAACATATGGTTTTGGAATCAATTTAATGTCAAATATCTAGGAGAATAGCATCCACCGATATGCTTGTCTTTCGTGCAGCATGACTTGACATACATTCTCTTGTCCACAGACATATTCGTTAAATTCACCCCACAGTTAGCTCATTCATCAGTAAAATAACCTTACGCTATTTACATAAGAAATTGAATTATAATGGAAAAAATCTGGATGTTTATATGTAGGCTTTTGCAAAATACTAATAACCTTAAAAAACAACATCAAACGCATGACTTATACGGTACAAATGGCTACTACTATTATTATTGCTGGAATGTTATAAAACATAAAATTAAAGCTCTATATACAGGATAAGAGTTAACTTATATTGACGTAAACTAAATCTATTTAGTATTATTTGTTGTTTAGCTGGGATCGTTGAGACAGTAATTGAATAGATCCGCCTGCTCCGGTGAATGGGTCAATTCCTACTGATTGGCAGTCGGCCACACCTATGCCAGGTGATCATTAATGGCATCATTAACCCCAGAATACACAAGAAAATAAACACGTTCGAGAATATTATATTCATAATAAACTTGAACATACTATGGAACTGTGTGCACATTGAACATCGCTTGCATTGTTAGCGATTGACATCATTATAAACGCGATTATACAATGCTAATTGGTAAAACATGAAGGTGCTATCTGAAACAAAACAAGGAAATTCCACAAAGGTAGTCAGTATGTCAACTGTTTGACCTGAAATTCCATTTCTTTTCAGGCGATGAACCAATACCAAAACGGAATGTGCGTTAATTGGCGTTATATGGTTAAGTGTATGGTAACAGACCCAAACATCAATGATCATTATTTTCAACAATATCTCAGACGGTCAATATAAGGTATTCCAAGGACATTGATTATACATCTTGGTGCGAACGCGAGAGTGACTGCTATTTTACGGAAGTAAGATACCGGGGTTTTGTCTGTGTATGTGTTTGATTGTGTTTTTTATTGTTGTGGTTTTATTTGTTTGTTTGATTTTTGTTGTTTTGTGGTTTTTAGGGGGAGGGGGGGAGGTATGTGCAATCATGGAATGATATACTCATATATTTACATACATTAGCTGATTTATAATTATATATCATGAATTGAACTGTGTTTTCTTACATAAATTACAACATAAACAACATGGTTAGATACTATGATGCAGAATTCTAAATAACATAACCTCTGGATCACTGATTATTCTACAGTTCCTCTAAATAAGCATGTATTTATAACAATCGTCTAAGAATATATCAAAGAATTTCAAAAGAAAGACAGATTCTGCCATGTAGGTATTGATCATGTGACTCATCTTATATTTGTTATCACAAATATCGGGAAAAGCCCCGACAACACAAAATTCCTATAATTGTACGTACATACAATATTTACCTTAAACTATTTGTTTTGCAATTAAGGGTATGAGAAAGAAAATATTTTAAATTAACATGCTACCACAGCCTGTTGATGACTAGGCTATGTTTTACAATTATGTTCACAATTAATAACAATCGAATTCAAAATCATTTTGAGAGGCCCGAAAAATTGTAACCGTTAAGTGCCTGTCATTACCAAAAAAATAGGTTATGTAAATTGATGAATTGTTAATACAATAAGCTTGTTTCATACCAGTGAACCAGATACACCTATATGTACTAAGATATATGAACATTGCTTTCATCTCACAAGTGTATTTATAGTGTAAACTTCATAAAACGAACAAGATATTGGCTGAGGAAGGTTTAACTATTTTTAGCAAGTTAAATTAGTCAGGGTCTTGTAGTCACATCCGATTTCGGCGTAATTATCTTTAATCATCTATTCCAAATTGAATTCTCACCAATAATAATTCAAGGTTAAACGGCTTCTTTCAAATTCACATTAACGTTGAAATCTTATAAACGTTTAAAAATAAAGTGGTATTTTACTTCACACTAATTTAAACCGCGTTTAACCATACATGGTGTAGCCTCGTCGCATCGTTATTTTCTTAACACGTCATGTAAACATGTGATTGCGTCCTCACATTACGAAATGTGTTCTGTACAAGCCCGTTTATAATAATATATTCATAGATATTACATATGTGACGTAATTTCGGGACAAAAAATAAAAGACTGACGCAATGTCGATTCAATGCATTATTTCAGGAAGCTGGTTATAAAACTTAATGTAATCTTTTTGTTAATGTTGTTATTTATTATGTCAATTCATGAGTACATCAGTTTCATATATTCATATACAAAAAAATAAATGCATATCGATGAACAACAGCTCTTCTTAAAAGCACTTATTGTTTTGAAAATGATTTAACACCCAAGTCCATGAAGAATTTTAAAGCAAATGTTCAACTTCTGCTTATGGTTATTGATGGAAAAAAAATCTGAACAAAAACGGTGCATGCTCTTGTCTTTTTTATACATATGCGAATAGTGCTAAAACGTAGACCTTTCCGCTGGACAGATAACACATCACGATAAGATGGGTGCTCTATTCGCATCGATGCTCCCGCGAGATAAGACGCCTGAATTCCATTAATACGTCAATAAACTTGATGCGATGAAGACCCCACAAGACGAAACCTATAACGCACTTATCAAACTTTGAATTTTGCAGATACTGTAGGTCAGAGACCACTAGATTAATTTTCTAGTTATTCTTCAAACCTATACCAATTTGCACGCGAAATAACACTGATTTTTATCATCATACATGGGGAGAAAGTTCCAATTTTTGTACTTAACATTAATCAACGTTATAAACATGTTACGTTTAAAGAAAATGATTGAACGTAGCCACTGTTTATTCGACTTAGTTTTCACATCCGGTGTAAGACTATAACGAATACAGTGAAAAATAAAAAAAAATTATAAATTATAAACCCAGCTTGTTAACTTGCTTTTAATATTAAAAACTAATCAGCTTCAAAAACCTATACAGATATACCATGCCTTTATTCACATTCATGTGTTAATTAAAAGATATTTATGTGTACGACTTAGTAATCACTTCCTAATTGGTGTTATTTTCCATGTTATTACATAAGGATAAGAGAAATAACAGATAATATGAGTATGTAGTGCATCCGTGTCGTCGGAGAAACGTATTAACAGGTATCTAATGTCGTCTGCGATTACCAATATATCAAATTGCATTATTATTAAGATGTTAACCGAACGCTCACTTCATTCCCACAAAGATGCAGTAATGTTTCATTACGTTATAGCATTTGAAAAAAAATATAAATGCATTTAAATGCATTTAATAGTGAACGTTTGAATTTATCATATTTTGGCAACACATCAAATGTGTTGTTTATCTTGAAGTTATTTTTTCTTGATACAAAATGTAATTGCCTTTTCGGTTATTTTTTGTCTTTTGTCATGTCTTAATGTTATTGTAAAGTCTTCTTCTTCCGGTTCTACTTCTATGTTTAAATCACATAGGGCATATTATTCAATGTGAATGGGTTCCAACGTTAGAAAAATTGGCCCCTTTTAATTGGCGATAATAATTAATTGTTCGATATTAAGTATTTTGTGAATAAAAGAACATTGTTTGCACGTAAATATTTGCTTCGCACAATTAATACACCTTATCATTCAATTGGAGGATATGATTTTTTATAATTTAGATTTGTTTTTATATTGCATATGCATTGGTGACGTCATCCGATAACGTACAGTTAAAACCTCTCGGCAAATCCTTATTTGCAAATCCTTATTGGTCCGTACATATAAATTGTAGTCGAGACTGCTCCTGTTTGTGGATATGATCAATGCAAATGTGATTGATCCATGTGATTGTATTTAGATTGAAACAAAAAATTCACTTTGAGTAGAAATGAACATGCATACACATAAAAATAAATTTCAACATACATGTGCTGATAATAAGATTAAATAAGAGTGTTATTTATAAACACAAACATAAGTGGTTCATATTATTGTATCAGTGAAAATCACTTAGGCTTCGGCAGGGTGTAATTTCTCACATATTATATAAGATACACAGTGTAATTTCTTTGCCAGTGATGTGAAGAGTCTTTAATTGTAGGAAATACGTCGCCTCGGAAGTGCTTTCCGATATTGATGTGTCTAGACATGTTTTTAAAACCCAAACAATTGGCTCTTTAATTGCATAGGTGACTCGCTGGCTGTCTCCTGATATCGACTGCTGGAATGGAAAGGTCGTCGCAGATAGCTTGTCTCTTATAACATATCTATAGGAATACCACGGGGTATTATACTTTTGTATGTGAGCGCACATTATATTTATTGTATTAATTGTATTTATTGGAGAAAAGAAATTTATGATATCCATTGCATTGACATCGGAAGGCAAATTGTATTGAAACAACACACACAATCATATAATAGCCTTCTGATCAGCATACGCGAAAAGGTTTCTGTATTAGATTTGGGCAATGTACAAATACATTAAATGTTGTGATTTCGAAACCAACCGATACATATTGAACAAAAAACAGTGTTGTGATACATAACAACTCATGCCATTTCCAGTTGGAGTTAATGTTCTAGCGGAATATCATTTATTAGACTTAATAGATGAGGTAAAATTGCAATTTCGATACATTCAGACGGATAGCCCATGTTATGCCGAAAAATGTGTCAGTTTCTTCCATCAATTCAATTCAGACGATAATCAATCACAAATATGAATAAACTTGGATATTCCCTTCATTGTGTCAGATCACGTTTTTAATATAGGATATATACGGGTCGTCAAATAACCCACATTTTTTTTCGAAGAGCTCGTAGGCTTTTGTAAGCTTCCTTTTTATTCCGTGCTTTTTCCGGTCTAAAATAACAAAACGACCTACATGTATCGCTTGCAAATATATAGTATATGAAATAATTCAAAACATCCGATTGTTAATTTCTTAGTCACTTTTGAGATTGAAGTAAAATGCATACTAATATCAGATTTGGTGAGAATTACAATATAAACAATAAAGTATTGATGGAATTTGCTTTCTTTGAAGTCGTGACATTACGTAATCTTGCTTTGATGACTTCATAGTTTTAAGATATAATAATGGTGTCTTTTTAGTGAAAATATTAACAATGCTAACATCCTAAAACAGTTTTCAAGACATTATTAATGAATATACCATTTTCTTCGTGTGGCATAGATGGGAATTTAACTTCTCTAATACAATAATCCTTATTATAGCACCAAAATGAAAGAGGCATTGCCGAAATGGTACCAATTAAGAAATTATGTTTTCAGGTTTCAACATAGGGTTAACCATGCAATTGCAATTTTGGACGAGTTGTATACTCTGATTGATATCTTGTACAGACTATTGCAATTTTGGACGAGTTGTATACTCTGATTGATATGTTGTACAGACTATTGCAATTTTGGACGACTTGTATACTCTAATTGATATGTTGTACAGACTATTGCAATTTTGGATGACTTGAATACTCTGATTGATATGTTGTACAGAATATTGCAATTTTGGACGAGTTGTATACTCTGATTGATATGTTGTACAGACTATTGCAATTTTGGACGAGTTGAATACTCTGATTGATATGTTGTACAGACTATTGCAATTTTGGACGAGTTGTATACTCTGATTGATATGTTGTACAGACTATTGCAATTTTGGACGAGTTGTATACTCTGATTGATATGTTGTACAGACTATTGCAATTTTGGACGAGTTGTATACTCTGATTGATATGTTGTACAGAATATTGCAATTTTAGATGGCTTGTATACTCTTATTGATATGTTGTACAGACTATTGCAATTTTGGACGAGTTGTATACTCTGATTGATATGTTGTACAGAATATTGCAATTTTGGACGAGTTGTATACTCTGATTGATATGTTGTACAGAATATTGCAATTTTGGATGGCTTGTATACTCTAATTGATATGTTGTACAGAATATTGCAATTTTGGACGAGTTGTATACTCTATTGGATGGCTTGTATACTCTAATTGATATGTTGTACAGAATTTTGCAATTTTGAACGAGTTGTATACTCTGATTGATATCTTGTACAGAATATTGCAATTTTAGATGGCTTGTATACTCTTATTGATATTTTGTACAGACTATTGCAATTTTGGACGAGTTGTATACTCTGATTGATATGTTGTACAGAATATTGCAATTTTGGACGAGTTGTATACTCTGATTGATATGTTGTACAGAATATTGCAATTTTGGATGGCTTGTATACTCTGATTGATATGTTGTACAGAATATTGCAATTTTGGACGAGTTGTATACTCTAATTGATATGTTGTACAGAATATTGCAATTTTGGACGAGTTGTATACTCTTATTGATATGTTGTACAGAATATTGCAATTTTGGACGAGTTGTATACTGTAATTGATATGTTGTATAGAATATTTCAATTTTGGACGAGTTAAATACTCTAATTGATATCTTGTACAGACTATTGCAATTTTGGACGAGTTGTATACTCTTATTAATATCTTGTACAGACTATTGCAATTTTGGACGAGTTGTATACTCTGATTGATATGTTGTACAGAATATTGCAATTTTGGATGGCTTGTATACTCTGATTGATATGTTGTACAGAATATTGCAATTTTGGACGAGTTGTATACTCTAATTGATATGTTGTACAGAATATTGCAATTTTGGACGAGTTGTATACTCTGTTTGATAAGTTGTACAGACTATTGCAATTTTGGACGAGTTGTATACTCTAATTGATATGTTGTACAGAATATTGCAATCAGCAAGTTCTGAAAAAGGAATTTGAGTTGTTATAGATTATAAATACATAATTATATAGAAATAAAATCAAATAAGAACACTATATAGATTGAAACTCCTCTTTTGGTTAAAACATCTGTTCGATAAAGCGGTTGCTTTTGAACTGCAACATCCATTCTCTTACTGATTTAATCATAACATACCTTTCATTTGCACTATACCGACAACAAAAATAGTCCATTAAACATTATTATCTGACTGGCAGTGTATGTAATTCATGGTAATTCGATGTCTGTCTTTTACATAAAACTCCGTATCCGGAAACTGGGAAATAAAGTTAATAAGATATCTCAGATAGTTCAAAGGTTTCATGGCAACTGCATGTATCTGTTTCCACACCAAGGTCCTATTACATTATAGTTATCTTTGAAGCCCAGTTGATGGCGGGCAAATTATTTTTTATCGTTTCCATTCATGTCGTTATATAAATTGTCATACTAAAGAAGGCTATGCATGTTGTAAAAATATAAAGCTAATTATAACTTGACAATTGTGAGTAATTAATCGAATTTGTTCATGGAAATTGTGCTTGCTTAAGACACACGTAAGTAAGACAGTAGTAATACAATAAATACTACAGGAATAAGAGAATCCAAAAGTACAAACATAACAGCCCCAAAGGCATTATTTACAGCTCGGATGAATCACTGCCTCAGACATCCTGTATACACATATTCCATAACATACGAAATTACAACATTGCGGTGTATGTTATGATAAACAATGAGATTTCTGTGAAAGATACATCAATGTCATTTGTTTGACAAGCTTGTAAATATCGTTTATTAATGTCGATGCTCTGGATTTGAGTCCTTCAGACCGATTCGGAGATTTGCTGACAAATTAAAACTACGTTTTATGGCAAACTGACAATGCCGCCTGTATGAAACTTCTTCATATTATATAAAGAGCAATATCTTATTCATTCCGTGGCTACAAACAGAACGGACCACACAAATTGCACTGCCGTATGTAACTACATATACATCATTTGATCCGGACTTGCTTATTGAACCTGGTGTATTTGTTCCTTGAAGTCCCTTAATGATGTTTAGTTGGTCTATGTTATGAAGAAATAAAAAAACAACTGTAAAGCGTTTGAAAGATCTGTGATTTTTAACTGTTTGTCTAAAAGGGTCATAAAAGAATACCCATTTCATAAATGCATATTTGGTCGAAAATTGATCTTCCATGGAGGATACTTTTATGTTCTTCATAAGTGACCTAAACATAAACTATTAAAATTTGGTTAAATATTAGTATATATTCATATTAAGGGTTATTTTTATTCATGAAAATAGCAACATAAGCCTGGTATGTATCTAGACATGCAAGGTCAGGAATAAGTGTATTCACATCTACGGACATTTGAATGAAATAATTATTTGCATCGAAGATTTCTTATTCACGACAAGGAATGATTTACTGTATGCCACATTTTGAAAAATGAGCATTTTGGCTTACAAAATGTGGGTAGGGCGGTATATTTGTATTTAAAAACTTTATGTTTTAGCAAAGCGGTGATGAGGGTGCGTCCTGATCAATTCACGTAATGTATGAAAACATTTATCCAAATCAGCCTGAGTTTTGGATATTTATATTTATATTTATATAAGTATTCTTAAACAAACTAGCAACTTAATATGTTTTCCATCGTTAATATTGAGCAGTTCATATTTGCACTGCGTAAACGCTTAAGACATAGAACACAAAAACAAAAAAATCACAAACAAGAAACATTGAAAAACAGCACAAAACTCCACAAACAGCACAGTGCATTTACGAGTATACTATATAAAAAAACTAGGTATGTTTATCAAGGATTGTTAGGTACCGCCCTGAAACGGTCAGTAAAATGTAAATTTACTGGGGGCTTAAACCAGTTTGTGTGCACAACCTCACTCTTGTCCCAATAATCCCAATGTTTGTCATTTTGACAATAACCTTTTGTGGCAGAGGCTTGCCCATACGTTGTTTAGGCTTTTATTAGTTCTTTTTTACAATGAAATTGTAGAAAATATAGTTGATACCGAAGTAACTACTTTACTGCTATGGAAAGCCGAAAGTCCATATTGCGATTAGGTTCAATATCGGATAGTTTTTAATCAAGTATTCGGATAGTGTCGTCGGTATATTGGACATTGAGGACAACGCATATGTGTAACATAATGATGTGCAGAACAGTCAAGTTCTCCATGAATTTGATTTCCATTAATTCCTCCTGAGAGACTATAAGATAATTTCATTACATGTTGCGTTCTGCTATGACGGTAAACAAAACTCATCATATTCCGAAAATTGATAGAATTGTCAAAGATTGATGTTGCTAATAAACTACTGAAACATAAGAAGAAAATAGCATTCGGAAACGTTAAATTTGTATCGATTGAGTTAACCACAAGAAAAATCTGTACCTTATATTTGAGAACTTGGTTGAAGTTATTTAATTATTGTTTATATTTTGATGTACATCATATGCCATTGTTTTTGAAGTTGATTCTGCCTCCAATAAGATCTAGGACCTAGAAAAAATATTAAGCAGCCCATTTTGCAATATTCCCAATCCGGTTAACCCAGTTAAACATTATTGCTATTCGAATTCCTTCATGCCATCTACACTATCATTATGGGGTTCAGTTCCTGAAATAAAGCTACATCATTTTGTTCATCCTTTGAGTATCATCTTAACATTTATGTTTAATTACATTTGTCATAAACCTACTAAATTATAGACAATATAATAAAACAAATTAAAACAGTATTCTTCAAATCCTTCACAAAAATATAAGCTGATTAAAAAACATACAATAATATTCAAAGCTGTCTTCTCCAATTTGTTTGATTGTTGTGTTTAATGTATATATCACTGGTCTATTTTTCACATATGAATGTTTCAGTACATTCATTGAATATGCTCAAACTGTATATATTTTGAAGTTGAAAATAATTTTTTCAATAAATATTCTGTTAGCCTTATTGGCTGGTATGTTTAATGTGCATGAATTAACTAAAAATATATACACAGTATATCATTTCTCTAATACGCTGGCTTTTGACTAAACCATTATATTTTATACGTAGTTATAAAATTGATAAAAGTAGTAAAAATTGAAAATTTATTAAAGGTTGGGAATGTAACTGTCGTGGAAATCCCGTCCTTTGCAGTTTCCATTGAATGTGTTCGCGACTCGTTCTATGTCTTTGGCGTATACACAGTGCCATTAAGCTGGATTTATGTTCAAACTTTTTGCTGCTGAGTTTTTTTCTGTAGTTTTTCACATAAATATTGTACTTGAAAATAAATTTTCCGAATTTGATATTAATATAACTGGCATTGAAATACTTCTGATAAATTTCAGGCTTCTTTCTTCAAGCGTTATTCTTTTTTTGAAATACAAACTTTTTCTCCCAACTCGTACGAACAGCCGAATTGGTCGCCTATCACCGCAAATGAGTGAAATTCCGTTGCGCTATATCAGTTGTTTTTTTTGCGACGAAAACAAAAGAATGCTGCGTGTTTTGATTGAGTTCCCTTATTGCATTCCGAATAAGTTTCAACGCTTGCTGCAATATATAAGAGAAGTATAATTGCATCCGATGCTGCTATAGCAAGCTTTCTCATCACAGGAAACTGGTGAGATCCGGACTAGACCCATGTCGATTTCTTTTTTACTTTCAGTGAATTTGTCGTGCATACATTTGCTTTCAACATTTAGCGACACCCGAAGGTTCGGTTTTATAGAAACCCTTCCCATCGGCATAGCTGAACTATTTAATGTTTTTCATTCTGCTCTTGTGCAAAATTGTTATTATTCAAGTGCAAGTACAATCATCATTATAATGAAAACATAATTACGCTACTCCTATTTTTTAAACTAAGTAAATCCCGCATCTTCATTTATTTTACAAAAAGATGTTGCGTTTGGAACTTTTGGACTAAATTTCTTGTGTTTACTCGTGATAAATGTTAAAGCTGCACTCTCACAGATTGAACGTTTTGACAACTTTTTTATTTTTTCTTGGAACGAGCCGATTTATACGGAAATGCATGGAAACGAGTGATATAAGAATGCTGACATAAAATCAGATCGCAGATTTTCATATTTATGTTCAAAAATTGAAGTGAAATGCATTTTTCTTAAACCGTTAGTAACGGTTTAAGCCATAAGCAGTCTTATATCATTGGTTTGCTGATATTTACGCAAAAAATGGCTAATTCCAAGATAAAAAATAAAAAAATGTCAAAACGGTAAATCTGTGAGAGTGGAGCTTTAAATGTTTACAAACACTACATTCGGAGAGATAATGTAAAACAAAAATATGTTTCATTGATTTAAAAGCTTTGCAAAACCAATTTGTTTTCGTGCTTTAAGTGCAACAGTGTTATTGAAAACATGGTTAATACCGCCGCCATGTTCCCTCGTTATATGCGTAACTCTCAATATATTATTGTTTGTATGCTTCTCTTGGGCCCGTTTCAGTAACGGATCTTAGTCGTAACTTTCAAATCCATGGAAATGTCATCAATGACATCTAGTTGATTCGGCTTTATTTGTTTAATTTTGTGTTCATTTTTATACTGGTTATAGCCAAATTCACACAACAATGTAGCAAAATAGCGCAATAATGACACTAAGATAATTTCAATTTACGACTAAAATCGACTAAGATTATCGAAACGGGCCTCTTACTATCTTGTTAACGAAAACGTTCGGGGGAAATCATGACCGAACGGTGGCAACGCATCTAGGATAGGATATAAATAAATACGGTAAACCACAGACAAAGTCTTGAAGTTAAGATTGGGAATCAAATCTCATGAGTACATCAACATTTTAACATATTGACAGACAACAGATATCTTTTCTCGGGAAAGAGCGAATTAGCGGCAAATTCTTATATGAAATATCTTATTAATATTTGTTGTTCTTTTTATTTGCGATTGTAACTAAACAAAACACGAACATTAGAAACAAAAGAAAAGAATGAGTTTTTATGTTTGACATTATATTTTCAAAAAATCATTATTAACAGAAGATCAACTGTAATGCTTACAGCTTTTTCCTGGCAGTATTTATTTATTGTTGAAACAATGACCAATTACATATCTTTCAATGTTGGTTCCCCTCAATTGCAATTGCTTTAAATATTTGAGTCCAAACGATGTTTTTAATTGATATCTCTCACATTGTTCACAAAGGTAGTATCGTTATCACAATAAAGTTTATTGACCAAGCTGACACAGCGGTTGTTATTAGATAGTATATCAAGAGTTGTTATTCCAGAGCAAAGAAAACATATTTACTTCATGCCAATTGCCAAGAGACAAGTTGTGGAATTTGAATAATTTATTTTCATAAACTGGACGGAGCAATTATGTAAATTAAAGCAAACGTAGTTTGCTGTGTGTATGTCTGCAAAGGAATAATATTTTGCATAATAGGCATGCGTATGTCTTCCTCGCTCTTGTTAAGGCGACTTAAGTGCTACAACGCACCTTCAGACAATACGTTAGTGCTCAATAGGGCACGATTTACAAACATATAAAATATATAAATAACCCATAACACCTTTATTTTAACTTATTTGGGATATATTTGATTTCAACTTACTTCTCGACTAAAGCATGTTCAACGCCAACTGTTCACCAATGTTTATATATGCAAAATAAAGTATCATTTACGTGTATGTTGTGCGGAGAAGAAAGTGACCCTCGGCCAAGCTGCGTGCCAGCTATTGTTTCCGGCTTCCGCACAATTCAGCAAAACGAGAGGTTTGTCAAGCACGCCAGATGATAAAGAAATACCCTTAAAGCCGCCACACATAGTTGACATAACCGTGTATGAGGCGCTGATTGGCAACTTAGGCATTCAAATGACTTGATGCAAGGAAAATCATTAAAGAGGAAAAAGATACTTTTCATCAAACAATTCCTTCATATAGTTTTACAATAGTCAATAAAACATTTGATAGCAATAAACCGATCTTGGAATAAATGTACAAGATATAGAGATCGATAAACGATGTTTTATAGTCTTTTTCCTGCAAAACATGATTTAGCCCATAAAACCTCAGTAGATATATTTTTTATCTTTTCCAATTTTCCAATCAATACTTGTTTTCTTCATTAGTATATAACATTGTCTTTGTTCTACCGGTTCGATATCGATTATGGAGTTTGATATGGTCATGAAAAGAAATTGTTGTTTTGAATAAAAATATTCATCAAGCTGCTTAATTGTCATTTTGTTTTAGTCATTATATTGTTTCCTATAGAGAAACATAATATTATGATTATACAATTATTCTATCATATTTAAAGGAGTGTTATCCATCCTGTTATTTTACACTTTTCATATGTGCACAAACTTATGTATTCACGGCATAGGAATTGCTTACAATAGCAAAAAATAACTTCGTATACTTTTATCTTACATTTATCTATATATGACTCATGTATTTCTTACAATCCACCCATTTGTTTTCGGAAACATTTGCCGAGATGGTATTTTGTTATTGTTAGTTACGAATATATGACCGCTGTGTCTACTTCTTCAGCAGCAACCGCTTTGTTCACGGACAGTTTCTTTCTATGCATGAAAAAAGTTCCATTTTCTTCAATGAACTATGTATGATTTTATAAGAAATGCAGAATCATCCAAATCACTAGCCTACGGACCACTTGGTGTCACCAATCCAATTTTTGACATCCGGGTATACATTGAGCGATAACATATACTTATATTATTTTTCTGCTCTCGTCTGATATGAGCATCGCTATTTCTTCAAAGCATCATATAAATGATTTGCAGAGTTCTGCGATTGACTTTACTATAATAGGGAGCTTCTTACATTGCAATAAGTTTAAGGAAAAAGAATAATTGGAATACAGCCCTGAAATCAAGGTCGATGATTGCTTTTTTTACTTAAAAGAAAACGGAAAATTGCTGACAAGTTTTTGGTAAAAAAAGTTGTTGTATATGTTGAGAAAAAAAGTAATAAACGTTTTAACTATAAAGCATTTTTTGAAGCGGGACAGTTAATGCAGGTTGTGTTAACACTGGTGTGCGACAGCATCAAAACATGATCGTTGAGAGCTGAATCATATGTTGACGCTGTCGCACACCAGTGGTTATCAAGAAACACTTTATGTGTGTGTCATTGTCTTTCGATGGGCTTTCGATAACGGACAAAACTGTTTTGTTCTGGGTTGTTTTGTTATTTTTTCTGTGTTAAATTTTCATGACTTAAAGCTGCACTCTCACCGATTCACCGTTTTGACATTTGTTATTTTTTTTGTCATGGAATGAGCAAATTTTTGTGTAGATATCTGCAAACCAGTGATATAATACTGCTGACAAAAGATCAGATCGCAGATTTTCATACATTTCCGTTCCAAATTAATGTTTTAATGTTTAAAGCCTTACTGATGGTTTCAAATAAATTAATAAAACACCAAGTTCTGAACTTAAATATGAAATTCTGCAATCTGAGTTTTGTCAGCAGTCTTATATCACTGGTTTCCATGCATTTTTGCATAAATTGGCTCATTCAAAGACAAAAAATGTTGTCAAAATCAGTCAGAGTGCAGCTACAATATATCTGTTAAAGAATAATGCCACGTTTACCACGTCATAAATTTAAAAGAAAAAATACTTTGTTTAATAATAAGTTGTTTTTTTTGTTTACAATATAAATACTTTATCCTGTTTCCAGTGTAGTAAAACCATTACGTAGTTTTGTACTGCACATGTGTAGTAAAACATTGCACAACCGATCCGCATGTTTGCCAAAAAAAAAAGAAAAACATATCGCTTAATTTGTAATTATCCAGTAAGTCATGTATTTAAAAAATCTCGTGCGTGGTGTTTTGTGGAAATACAGTAAACCTCGTTACCGTGAAAAAACTAGGCTCGTGTTGGGATGAACCTATCTTACACTCTCGGCCATGGAAGATATATATAATCCTTCCTTGTGATTATCATACAACCACACAAAAGCGATAAGGAGAAAACAAAAATATCTAAGTTTTTTAACCTTATGTAAAGGTGATATTCTTATTATATCAATGAAACAGTTTTAATGGTGTGGTTTGGCAAATGAGTTTATTTATTCTATAATATGCATTGCTTGTATACAATTGCCTAGCTCCGGGAAAATTGCAATGTTTTATATGTAAATTGTACGAATAAATAAATAAATAATATGTTTATGCATTAAGAAAATACTTTCCTCTGTATATATTATCCTGGCAATAAACGGTCCTATCTACCTCTATTAGAGATATCCTCAATTTTCTATTCGTTTAAATGCTAATTAGCTGGAGTTCGAAATGTAGTCAAAATTGCATTTACATTTGAAATTGAAATAAATTCAATACGTCTTACAGTATATATATTTTATGATTGTACATGATTTTTTTTTGCATTATTAATTTCATATCATGTGAATAGACTTGTGATTTTAAGGGCGATGAGTTAAAAAGGAATATGACCTGTGATGTGCTAAACGTGTTTTTCTTTTCATTTGTTTAATATTTTAGTCAGAAATTACTAATAGCGGTCAGTTTCTTGTAATATACCGACTAAAAGGGGATCATAACACATGACCGCAGTGTAGCTCTGTGTATTCACTTCTAATTCGATACCGTCTCTTACATAAATCACAGGTACAGGAAAATGGTCGATTAGTCAATACAACCTCGCAGATTTGCATAGGTTTATTTGGATACAAGGGTAGTATAATGTTCGTGTTCTTTCAACTCTTATGTGAAAAAACTA